>NW_027326115.1:0-57074 GCF_048594095.1 Paramormyrops kingsleyae
GCCTTGTTTAGTGCAGAGTAGCAGTATCTTCCAACAGACAACCTTTTGTCTTAAAGTTGCAAATCTTTACTCCGGACATCAACCTTGATGATGTCCTTTGCACTCAGTGGGATGGTTTCCAGCTTCATAAATTTGCTGAGGAGCTCTCGAACTAGGGCCACCATCTCCACGTGCAGCAAGCGCGCCATTGGTTTTTCATGTTGCATTTTTTTCAAAAATCCCTGAAATGTTGAAAGTATGCCTGCAAACATTAAAAAAAATATATTTTTATTTGACATTTTCACATGCGTAAAAAAAACCCAACAAGAAAACAGAATTAAAGACAAGTTGCATACAGTTCAAATAAATAGCAGTGCGTTTTAAAAAAGTGAATAAAGTATAAATACTTTTAATAGCTTTTATTTCCATATATCAGATGTAATGGAAAAATTACTCCAAATCAAATTATTAACGAATTTGACCAGGTCTGCAGTTTTTTTTACTGGAAGCAAAGGAAACGGAATATGAATCTGTTCCCAAAAAAAAATAAAAAAATTGCAATGTTGAGATTTTTCAAACACTTGACATAAACTTAAGACATTTTTCAAGATTTAACTTAACTTAATGTTGACGACCCCTCCTTTTTTCACACTCTTTTCACCTCACTTTCTGATCATTCTGACACCACACTTCTTATAGGAGGGGACTTCAACCTGATTTTTAACCCTGAAATTGATAGGTTTAGTAATGCAGGTAGCTATAGGAACTGGCAATCCCCAGAAATCCTGAAACAATATATGAGGGACCTTGGTCTATGTGATGTTTGGCGTTCTCATCATCCCACTCTTAGAGAATATACTTTTTTCTCGTCTGTACACCGATCATACTCCCGCCTAGACCACTTTCTAATCAGTAGCTCCAAAATGAGGGACACTTCAGTGGTTCAGATCCACCCTATCACTATCAGCGACCACGCCCCAGTCTCCCTCACTCTGACTAACACAAAGGTCACTCCGCCAATCAAACATTGGAGATTTAATACATCATTGCTTAAAGATCAAAATTTTATAAATTATTTCAACCAGGAGTGGGCACTATACTTGGAGGACAATGACACACCAGGAATCTCAGCTTGTGTTCTTTGGGAGGCAGGGAAAGCAGTCATGCGAGGTAAGATAATCTCTTATTCCTCACATAAGAAAAGAGCAGAGAATTCACTAATATTAGAACTGGAGCAAAAGATTAAAACTTTAGAAAGTGAATATGCAGCCACGTCCCAGGAATTCATTCTGGATGAATTAAGGAAAACAAAACTTAAATTAAACGAGATTAATGATAAAAAAACACAGTTCTTGGTGCAAAGGCTTAGACTGGAAAATTTCGAACAAATCAACAGATCAGGTAGATTTTTAGCCAACCAATTAAAGCTGAACAAGGAAAAAACAACAATCTCTTCCGTAAAAGACCGATTAGGTAACATTACACATGACCCAGATGAAATAAACAACACCTTTAGAAATTTCTATGAAAATTTATATAAGTCACAGATTGATCCACCACAGGCTGATATTGATGAATTCCTTAACAATATAAAGCTTCCAAAATTACAGGAAGATCAGGTAATGGCACTGGAGGCACCCATTTCAGTGGCAGAACTCCATGATGCCCTTCAGCATATGGCCAACAATAAGGCTCCGGGACCAGATGGTTTTCCAGCAGAATTCTATAAAGAATTTTGGACTACGTTAGAGCCCACTTTCCATAGAATGGTATGTCATATTAAAGAAAGCTGCGAATTACCTTTGACTATGAACTCGGCCAATATTAGTTTACTCCTAAAACCAGGTAAGGACCCCACGCTCCCATCTAGTTATCGTCCCATATCTCTAATAAACACAGATCTTAAATTAATATGTAAAGCTTTAGCAAAAAAACTGGAGAAAGTCACCCCTTTCATAATACACCCTGATCAAACAGGCTTCATCAAAGGTAGACAGTCGGCAGCCAACACACGCAGGTTAATTAACTTAATGGATTACTCTACCATCAACAAACTAGAAACTACAATTATTTCTTTAGATGCAGAAAAGGCTTTTGACAGGGTAAATTGGAAATTTCTTATTGCAGCACTAATTAAATTTGGGTTTGGATCATCTTTTATTAACTGGATTAAAATTCTATATAGCTCTCCGAATGCATCAGTCAGGACAAACGACCAAACTTCACCAAGCTTTCTTCTCCAGAGGGGTACTAGACAAGGCTGCCCACTCTCCCCCTCTCTCTTCGCTATTTTTATTGAACCTCTAGCAGCCATGATAAGACAAAATAGAGATATTACAGGTATTCAAATTAAAAATGAGCTTCATAAGATAAGTCTTTATGCAGATGATGTATTAATTTTCCTTCCAAACTCTCAATCATCCCTATCTCACACAATTTCAGTCATAGAAAGATTTTCATCAATCTCTGAGTATTCCATCAACTGGTCAAAATCCACAGTCCTGCCTATAAACTGCGATTTTCAAAATGCACCAAATACTACATTACAATCAGGAAATATCAAATACTTAGGTATAAATATTTCCCCCAGGCTGTCAGACCTGCAAAAATTAAACTTTACTCCACTACTTAAAACAATAGAAGACGATCTTATACGGTGGAAAACCCAGCCCATATCACTCATGGGGAGGGTGGCCTCTATTAAAATGATGGTTCTACCCAAAATTAACTATTTGTTCTCAATGATCCCCTATAAACCCTCTTCTGCCTGGTTCAATTCATTAAATTCACACATTTCCAAATTTCTATGGCAGGATAAACCACCAAGAATTAGTTTAAAAACCTTACAAAAGACTAAACAATGCGGAGGTTTAGATTTGCCAAATTTTTACTACTACTTTCTTGCCAATAGATTACAATATGTTTTGAAATGGATTAATCCTAGCCCGCTAGACAGACTATGGTTAAATGTAGAACAGGAGTTCTGTGATAATTTAGATATCTCCGATTTGCCTTTTATCAGCTCTAGTATCAAACACCATAAATGTTTCCTAAGCATTAATATTAGAACATCTCTGACAGCCTGGTGGGACTTTCTTAAATTAAACAAATCCTCGCTAACCCCATGCCAACGAACGCCCATCTGGAACAATCCAGACATCCTACTGAACAAGAAAGTGTTAAATTTCACTGTATGGAGGGATAAAGGCATACGGTATCTAGAGCATATTATCCAAAATGGACAATTTATTCCATTTGAAGAACTTGTTTCACAGTACAATATTCAGAGAAGCAAGTTTCTAGAGTACCACCAACTTAAATATATACTGCGGGTTAAATACGGACATGATGAATTAAATCTACAATTACCTACAAAGGTAACCCAACTACTGAGAATCCATGCGCCTAAAACAATGTCAAAAATATACAGATCATTGTCAGATTTAAACGACTCAATATCTCTCCCAACCTCAAAATGGGAAATTGATTTATCGATTAGTATAGACCAGAGCATCTGGACACAAATATGTTTAAATACTTTTAGAATGACCAAAAAACCCAATCTGCAACTCATACAATATAAGACTCTCCATAGAACACACTACACAGGACAAAGGATGTTCAAGATGGGCCTCATAGAATCCGACACCTGCCCTTACTGCACAAATAATGCACCAGACAATTATATGCACGCCATGTGGGAATGCACAGCTGTTCACCTATTTTGGCAGAGGGTATGCGAAGACTTATCTACGTATTTAGGGTATAATATTCCGGCCTCCCCGAGATTATGCTTGCTAGGCGATGTAAGCAATATGGATCTGGAGGGTAGTGCAACACAAATGGTTCTCACCGCCCTGTGCATCGCCAAGAAAACTATTCTTGTGAATTGGAAATCAAAAAACAATTTGAGTATTAATCAATACAAAGGTCTCTTGTTGGACCACATTAGTATGGAGCGAATGTCTGCTTCCTCCAAGAATCAATTAGCCAATTTCAACTCTCTCTGGTCCCCAATAATTGACTCCATCACTTAGTGGGTGTGTGGGGTCATGGCTTTGCTGTTCCTTGTGTCCCTTGGATGGTGGGGGGGCTCTGGGGGGTGTGGGTGCCGGTGGCTCCATGGGGCTGGGGGCCTGCGGTTCCTGGGCTGGGGGTTGTGGGTCGCCCCTGGGCTGGCGGGGTGGGGGGGGCTGGGGGCGTCTACCCGGTGGGCGCGGGGGGGGCCTGGCGGCCTGGGCGGGGGGCGCCGGCCCTGGCCGGGTGGCTAGGGCCTCGTGGGTGCGGGGTGGGGCTCGGGGCTCCGGGGGGCCCGCTAGTGGGGTGGGGGCCTCGTCCGTGCCGGGGGGGCCGGTCTCCCCCTGGGCGCCCCTTCCCATGTGGGACTGACTGGGGTGTCGCTCTGGGAGCCTCTGGGCATGCTGGCCTCTGGGGGGAGGGCACCGGGCCAGGGTATGGAGGGTATAGGTCCCAGGTCAGTCTGTCTGGTGAGTGTAGGTGTTTGTGTGAGAGCGGCTCGTCAGCGAGGCCTTCGCAGATGAGGCTCCAGATACCCCCCTCGGGTTGGGGCGGGGGTGCTGCGGCGGGGGGGGTAGCACCCCCGTGGGCGTTGGCGCCGCGCATCCGGGCGCGTCGTGCTGGATGCCCGCTGCCCTGCTGCATTACCACCTATTCCCCCACAGCCCCCTACAGCCCACACCCACCTACACCACACTCCATATAGGTACTGGGGGGTGATCAGCTAGTCACCCCCCCATCTCTTTTAATTCCACTTTAGACACCACACCCACAACACCACACTGCATCACACAGAGGGAAGGGGGGGGGTGACTAGCCACTCACCCCCCTCTGTATTATTTTAATTGCACTTTAGACATACATTCATGTCACACCACTCTTTCACATAGGGCATTGGAGGGTGGGGGGAGCTGTGCAGGTCCTGGGTCGGCTGCCAAAGCAGCCCACAGCTGGACAGCGCGGCTCCCTTCCCCTCTATTTTAACTCCACTTTAGACATTGAGGGCCTGTGGGGGCTGGGGGGGGAGGACCGCAGCTCTGGCTGGGGTATCCATCCCCCACTTGTGTCCCCTCCACATTTTAACTGCACCCTAGCTCCACACACACACTCATTCCCACTGACCAAGGGGGGTGGTGGGCGGACCGGGGGAGTTGGGGGATGGCGGGGGCGGCGGGTGTTGGCTGGCGGGCCCGGGTGCGGGGCGGCGGCGTCCGCGGGGGGCTGCCGGCCTTCGGCGGGGGGCCGCTAGCCTGCGACCTGGGGGGTGGGGGAACAGCCTCTGGAGCCGTCCACTGGACAATTCCAGGGCATCTGCTGTTCGGCCTCGAGATGAGTGTGTGCGTGTGGGCGTGCGTGTCTATGTGTGTATCTGGTGTGTGGGCGTGCGTGTCTGTGTGTGTATCTGGTGAGGGTGTGCGTGTTGGGCGTGCGTGTTTGTATGTGTGTATCCGGTGAGTATGCATGCTCTGTTTGTCTGCATGTATGGCCTGGGACGGGGGAGCACGTCGGTGTTGGGGTGGTGCGGGTGTGGTGGGGTGCGAGTGTTTGGTGAATGTGGGTATCTGGGTATGAATGGCTCGTTGGCGATGCCGGCGCAGATGAGGCCCCAGACACCTCCTTGGGTTGGGGCGGGGGGGCGCTGCGGCGGGGGGCGGGGGTGTCCCCCTGGGTGTTGGCGCCGCGCGTCCGGGCGTGCCTTGCCTGGCGCCCGCTGCCCTGCGGCACTGTGGGCTGTCGCCGCGCGCCCCCCCCTGCCGGCCCGCATCCACCTACACCACACATAGGTAATGGGGGGTGATCAGCTATTCACCCCCCATGTTACACATTAGACGCCACATCTAGACATCACACCGCACCACACAGAGGGAAGGGGGGGCGATTAGCCACTCATCCCCCCCTCATTATCTTAACTGCATTTTAGACATACATCCACGTCACACCACTCATCCACATAGGGCCTTGGAGGGCGGGGGGAGCTGTGCAGGTCCTGGGTCGGCTGCTTCTGCAGCCCGCAGCTGGACTGCACAGCTCCCTTCCCCTCTATTTTAACTCCACTATAGACACTTAGGGCTTGGGGGGGGCGATGGGTGTCTTTTCCCCATATGCTCCCCCATATCTCAACGACACCTTAGTTCACACACATGTACACCATCAATGATCAAGGTGGGTGGGGGGCGGTTGGGGGGGGGGCGGGGTGAGGGGTCCTGGGTGTGGCGGGGGTGGCGGGCGCCGGCGGGTGGGCTCGGGGGTGGGGCGGCCGCATCTGTGGGGCGCTGCCGGTCTCCGGCGGGGTGCCCGCTCGCCTGCGATCTGGGGGGGTGGGGAACATCCTCTGGGCCGTCCACTGGGCAAGTCCAGGGCATCTGCTGCCGGGCTTCAAAGACGAGCAGGTGTGATTGGGAGTGTGTGTCTGAGTGTGTGTATGAGTGCGTGCATGGATCGGTGTGTCTGCATGTTTGTCCTGGTACGGGGAGCACGTGGATGATGGGGCGGTGTGGGGGTGGCAGTGAGGGGACTAGGGGGAGGGAGGGTGCGGGGGCTGGGGAGGGAGGGTTGGGATCTGGGTGGGGGAGGGGGGGTCGGGGTAGCCAGGGGCGGGTGTGCTTGGTGGCTCTCGGGGCGTCCCCCTGGTCCCCCGGGTGGGGGTTCTTGGGGGGGGGCGGGTTTCCCCGGGGCTGGCGGGGCCCCCGCGGGGTGTGCGGGTGCTCCGGGCTCTGGGTTCCATCCGTGCCTGCGTGGCCGGCCCCCGGGGGGGCCGGCGCGCTACCGCCTGTGGCCGTGGGGTTCCTGCCTCGTGCTTGCCGGTGGGGGGCGCCCGGTGCCTCCTTCCCTGCCTTCCTTGGGTGGGCGCGCAGCCTTCCGGTGGCGGGGGCCCGGGTACCTGGCCACTGTGGGGCGGCTGGGTCCGTGACCCGTCGGGGCTCTCCCGGCCGTCTGGGGGCCCCGGGGCGGCGTTGTTGTGGCCTCGCACACACACTGGGAATCATTCCATGTTAACCTGCACACTCATACATACACTCACAACACACAAACATACACACATACACATATGCGTACACACACACATGCACGTACATATGCACACGCACACACATACACTTAGAACGCACACACACATAGACATGCACGCACACGCACACACATGAGCGCCTGGGGCTCTCTTCCCCTATTTTATCCCTCTTTCCCCTTGTCTGGGTGTGTGTGTGTGTGTGTGTGAGAGTGTGTGTGGGGGTTGGTGTGTGGCTTCCACTCCCTCCTCTCGGATGCGGATGCGGGTACGACAATGTTTGGACGGTGTTCCTGGTGGTCTGCTTGTGCCTACTGTATATATTTATTTTCTTTCGTTGGTATTGACGTGTTTGGTTCCAGGAGCGGATACTGGCACAGGCATGGTCCCATGTCGTGGCGGTACCACTGGTTTCTTTGTGTGTATACTGTTTGTGTGTGTCCCTGGATCTTATCTTTCAGATACAGCAGCTGGTGTGATGATACGGTGTAAAGCAGCAAGATGCAGAAGCTGTCCTCATCACTCTTTCCTTTTTTGTTCTATTGTTTGTTATGTATTATTTCTCTTTCCCTGTCTCTCTCTCTCTCTCTCTGACCCCCCTCCTTATTTTATTTTTATTATGCATTTATTTATTTTACTGTCTCTCACCCCTTTCTCTCCTTTCTCACTTTCTCTCTTTTTTTTTTTTTTTTTTCCCACTAACCCCCCCTGTCAGCTCCGGCTTTGTGGCGCAATGACATATAACTGATTAATAAAGAGTATACCTCAAGTAACAAGAGGAGCTTAAATCCGAAGCTCCACTTGTTAAAATAAAAGTGTTGGCACAATAAGGCACCCAGACTAACATCCTGCTTGCTAAACTGCCGACACGACAGGGGGAAAAAAAAAAAAAAAAAAAAAAAAAAAAAAAAAAAAAAAAAAAGATTTAACTTAACTTTAAATTACTGAAGTAATATTTTGGTGCATAATCATTGTTTTTGTCAGATGTTAATCAGATCATAATCAGATGTTATCATCAGTTAAATCTTTAAAATGTTTTAAGTGTATGTCAATGTTTGTGGCTGAAGAGAAAAGAAAAAATTCACAACACTGCTATATTTTTTTCTTAAGATAAATATTCCTTCTCTTCATTTCCTGTAAAAAAAATGCACACTTAATAAAGTATTTTACATTTTTTGCCTTGGAATTGAATGTCTAATCTTTCCATTACATTTGAAATATGGAAATAACATACTGATTAAAAATAATTTCACTTTATTCACTTTTTTTTAACAATAAACTGCTATTTATTTGAACACTTCTATATAACTCTGCATAACTTCTAAAGCTGGTTATGATTGCTGTAGTAGAGACCTGGCTGTTCCCTTTGTAAAAAACAACAACTGTTATTAACTTTCATTACATTTAGCCTAAAGTTTTTGCCTACACAAGTTAGCCTGCTACAAGATACCTCTGAACATGTCGACCCTGACTTTGAATCGGTCAAACTCTGTAAAGAGCACAGAGATTCGTGCCTTCCGGTCAAGGTTGGCTTGTGTTCCCATTCGGGATGTTGTGGCTTGTTCTTGTTGAAGAATTTCTACTCTGGTCTTTTCCTCAACTGTTAGTGCATATCTCGTCAGCAATTCATTAAGAAGCCTTCTGTATCTTCTGTATTTAAATACATTAGGTATGTTATTTGATAAACTTGGGTTTACTTTACTCATAAAATATAATGCCCCAATTTACCCAAATGAGTGAGTACAAATATTGATTTGAAATATTAATTAATGTTAATATTCAAATTAATTAATATTAATATTGAAATATTAATTGATTTGAGTAAATCTTACAGGATGGTACTGTGACAGTAGGTAGATTATAGCTTTATTTATTTAAAATGTTTCCTAGAATTGGGTATACTTTAAAGTTTAAAGTCAACCCAAAAAAGTGAGTGCAAATTGTTACATCATTCAATCTGAGTAAATTCTACAGTTTATTTTTTTGAAGTTCATGTACAGAATTACAGTACATTACAGTATTTTATCGGCAAGGTTCTCATAAATATTGCCCAGAAAGCATTTTTTCTACAGTATTGTACTATTTTACTGATAAACATCATGTTACTGTAATAACTTCACTGTTTATTACAGCAGGGGTGCAGATTGAACCCATGACCCTGGAGGCGTGAGGCTATAGTAGGAGCAACGGGCCACTATTCATACTGTGAGAAATGATGTATGTTTAATCATACATTGTAACTGATATGTCGTTACACTGCTTGTGTATGCTTTGCACCTTGCCTTTCTCCCTTACTTGTGTTTCTTGTTCTCCACACCTTGTGAGCTTCAACATGAACTGATTCATTGTTTTTCATAAGACCCCAGGTTAGTTAGGTCCAGTCTCCTGGAAAATCACTAGAATGTGTCCTTGGCTTTGGAAGCTAAGAGCATCTTATTTTCAGGGAGAGCCCTGTAATATTTATTTTAATAAATTATCTTTATTGATAAACCTTCATACTGATAATCCTCTTGTAGTGGTCCCAAAAGAAAACATGACTAAAGATATTATCCATTTTAGTACAGACGCATTTCACGATTCAGTAACCTGACTTGTCCAATAGATGGTAGTGTAGTACTTCGACTAAGACATGCTATGGAAATTGCCGGTAAAAACGGAAAGCTCGTTTTCCATTTTAAACGTTTGTCTGACTGAAATGACCACATGTTGTACGTATGTAATCGTACTATACATCTAACCTTCAGCGTTGTATTACCTACCTTAATTATCTGCAGCAATAAAATATGTACGCGTAATTGGACATGTGCAAGTTAAGCAATCTGTCTGATTTTAAAGTAGGCATGGATGGATGGTAAGATGAATGCAGGAAAGACCCGTGAATAAACTGAAAGTATACATAAAATATGATAAAATAATAAATATTTTTAAACATTTAACTGGATAACGACAGCTTCACAGTACTTATATAACCCTGCACAATTTCGAATATCATCACAGCTCCCTGAAAATTAACAGCTATCATTATAGTACCAATAAGCAGTTATCCAGACATCCCGAGTCTCCCGGAAGTTTCGGGAGTCTCCCACATATTGACAGCGACTCCCTGATACCCGCAAATTGAATAAAATATCCCGGAAAGAAGAGCAAGTAAACAAGAGAATGCATGCGAGACAGTAGCGTGAGCATCGCGCACTTGAGAGACGCGCGCGTACGACGGAATGAGCGAGAGAGAGAAAGATAGAACGTGCATATGTGTGGATCCCTGCGTGTGTGCCTATAGCCCGTGCTAGACAGACAGCATCCTGATTAGTTTACTTAGCAAAATAAGCCAATCAGATTTCAATGCGGGCGGGCTTTTATTTAACTTCTCGAGGACCGAAGTTATTGGTTCAGTGGAGCATCATGACAGAGGGAGAGTGCCCCAAAAAACGAAAATATAAAACGCATTTCACTTCAGACTACACAAAAGTGTATCCTTGTCTAATATGGATGAAAATAATGACAATGTTGCGCGCGCTGTACTATTTGCAACAGTGATTTCAGCATTGCCCATGACGGTGTAAGCACCTGTGACAATGTTAGACAGGAAATTGCATGTTTTTGTTAGTGTTCTGTACGGACTACATTTCCCAGAATGCCAGGGCAAGAGTTGCCGCGTTTTGGACACATAACAGTGGCCAATCCTGCTCATCCATGTTGATGGGTTGCAAATAGGATGTACATGGACCAATAGGAAAGACGTGTTAAGGAACTGCGCGGCTAAGAGAGAGCGGGAGAACACGTTGGAGAATCGTCGGGGCAGGACGTGAAGAGGGTCGGAGCAGGATTTGAGAGGAGACGGAGCAGGTTTCGGTTTCGCCCTTCGGGAAAAGGAAAAAAAGTGTCGCCCGGAGTGTTTTGCTGTTTTGCCCCGGTGCCGGAGACCAGGAGGTATACGGCTGCAAGGGAGGTAGGCAACGCGACGCCGTGTGGATTGGCACAACGCCGAAGGAAGCCCTGCTCGCCGGAACTCGCCTGCGCCCACTGCTCGGCATTGAGTTTTCTTTTCTTTTGATCCCGAACAAAGTTGTGGAATAAAAAGTGCACCAACGACTGGGCCCCAACGCACCACGCTGTGCAACAGGTTTTTCTTATGCTTATACTTTAATTGCATTGCAGCGAAATGTAAATGTAGGTTTACCGTTTAAGGGTACGCTGCTCTGTTTTTTTTTCCTCTTTACTTTAGTGGTCATATTGGAGCTGTTGTTTTCTTCCTTGCTGAATAGGGCTCAATAAATAGCCCGGTTATGTTTAAGTAGTGTTGAATGTCTTTATTGAGGATGTGGTGGTTTTGTTTTATATTCTGGGGGAATATGTTATGAACTGATTAGCTTCATCTCAGTTCAATATTCCCACAGTGGAGGCACCGCGCTGCTAAATCTATTATTTGTGTTTTAAATGTTCGGTCTAAGGGAACAAAATCTCGTCGCATAACACCTCGCGGGTAAACAGGGAGTCACAGCCACCTCTAGTGAACTTAGAACCCAGGATCTAGTTAACGTGGTCAGCTTGTAGTCGCGTGTACCCCCTTTGGTGGCTGAAAGGGGGGGGGTTACAACGGTTTAAACGATTGTAAAAGGCATGTTGAGGTGAGTTTTTAACAAGTGTCATTTCATGTGCTGTATTATTCAAGTCCACACTAGTTAAACACTTGGTTAGTTGCTAATGCTGTCATGAAAGATTCCTTGAAGACTTTTGTAAAGTAGCAATGGAATATAATTAAGGAATTTGCATAAATGGTAGAATAATCTACTTATATTATTGTCAAAATACATAATATTGACATTCGTGAGTGCGCTGACTAGAGAAAATTAATGAACAAATTAAACTGTGAAATCAAGTTTGTTGAAGTTATCTCCCTCCTGGTTGGGGGCACCTCCCTGAATTGAGTTTTTGCAGGTTGGGATGTCTGAATTATCCCACCTTAGGGATGGAAGGGGGTGCTGGCTGTGAAAGTTGTGGGGCGGCGGCAGACTATCCGTAGCCACGCCCAACATACAATCCGTAGGCACGTGGCCACTTCCCTGCGTTTGATTGCTTTTATTTCTGTGTGGACAGATTTCCGGGATGCTGCACATCATTCGGGGGCGTGAGGGAGCTGTAGTGCATTTGCGGGAGTCTTCCGGGAGAGGTGTGATGTCTACATAAGATTATGTTTTAAAATGCGATCCAGTTGTTTAAATGTTATGCCACTACACATTTCTATGCAGGACATAATTCATGGACTCAAACAGAGCACTAGCACAAAAATGTATTGGTTATTTTAAGAAAGCAAGATAAATTACTGCGCATATGATACAGTAAAATGAGGTCAGTAAGAGCTTTTTTAACGTTAGTACTGCCTAAATCTCATTGCGGCGCCTGTCACTCAGACGTAAACACGCGAGAGTATGACAGACTGCGGTCAACGACGTTGTGTGGCGCGAGCGGCACGTGATCGTCAACGGCCAGAGTCCGCGCCCTTTTAATAAGGGAGATGTCCGACGTTTGAGCTCCGGCAAGTAAAACCAAAGCCGGATTTATTTTGATAATTTCTGCTTAGACTTTATTAAACTAATACATGTATGTTTCGTGGTAACTTATGTACTTATTGATGTAGCTGAATTTCGATAATTTAGAAGTTAATTGCGAATTTTTACCTGGTTAGCTACACTGTAAACCCTAATGCTGTAACTAATTGATTGAACTGAGTTGTATTAACTTAAATAATTACAATTAGTTTATATTAATTAAAATTTATGAGTATTTAGAACTTTTTTCTTATTTATGAGTTTGTAAAAATTAAACCTTTCAAGTAAGATGTAAAATTTTGCTGGTTTAATTTAAACAAAATGTCTCTTTAAAGTTTTATTAACTGAAAATCTTTCAGCCTTGTGATTTTGCGTATGACGTCATCCAGGTTCACGTAAACTGTCTTGCCCGCGCTTATTCCTCGTTCGTTTCTTTCAAGATGGCGGATCGGCCTCGCTTCACACTACAGTAAGTAAAATATCCAAATATACAAATCCAATGAATCTTAAGCAAGTGTTTTAATCCATATAATCACAGTAATATTTAAAAGTAATTTAGATGTGTTGGATTATAGAGTACGCTGTAGCTTGTGGGTCAATAAGATAAACTTTTAACGTTAGTTCAGTGTTGGGAGCTGTTACTGACCGGCACAATGTTTGTAAATTCAGGTAAAATTGAAATTAAAACATTTATGCCGCACTTATTTTTAAAACTGCGTTATCCACAACATCCCAGCCAACACATCCATGTGGGGCCCGCATGGGATGCACTTGGGCTGACATGGGAAACCCAAGTGGGGCCCAGTCAATTTTGTCCACAGTTTCCATGGTGGCCCCACATGGGTTAGCCACATGGGCTAATGATGAGCCCTTGATGGGCTCCATATACACTGAAAAAAAGAACATGTTGGATTTACTTAATTCAATAGTGGACAGTGGTTGCACACAGATGTTTTGCTTTGGCAGCAACTTGAACAATTGAGTTAGTGTTAATACCCCCAGAGGTAAGTTGACATCCATCCAACTGCCTTGATCCTAGGCGAAAGCTGCCCCGGTACGTCTAGGTGGTGACACTCCATCCTACAGGGTTGACATGATGCATTTTCCTGAAGCACACAGAGGACACGTCGGGTTTTAGGTAAGTGTGCTTTGTTTTTCTGTGTGTGTGTTTTATTTGGTATGGATTTTATTTATTGGCATGTAAAGATTTTACTGAGCACTGTTTTGGTTGATCACTGTTAGCACTTATTCATCAATATTAACATTAGGGGTGTGCATTGGCACTGCCCTCACGGTTCGATTTGATTATGATTCACCAGGTAACGATTCGATTCAATTCGATTCTATGATGCATTGCGATCCATCAAAATTCTACTGCGCACAAGGCAAATTTTTTATCAGTTGTGAGGCAATACAAGCAGATATTAAACAACAGATTTTATTGGCTGCTATGTCTCTCCTGTATCTTTGACATAAAAGTTATTAAATTAAATAAAATGCGATTAAATAAAATGTAATTAAATAAAATGGTACAGGGTATTGGATATGGCATTTTCAAACCTGAAAAAGAAAATCAAAATCAGTGCTTTCAGTGCTTTGAATGAGAAATGTTTCTCTTCTCTCTGCTTAAGAACCATTTGAAATTAAATAAATAGAGCAATAAAATAACAGCCAACTTTTTTCAGCAGTGAACATAAATATTTTTTTTTTACACACAGTAAAATAGCAGCTCTAAGACAGGCCACTTCCTGAAGTCCTGTGCAAATATTAAAATAATAAGTAGCACTATTTTAACAACAACCACCCAGGAATAAAAATATTCAGTGCAACAACACACAGTAACCACTTATTGCTGTGAAACTTTTTTCAAGTAGTAAAGTAAAGTGCAAACTATTCTCAACAAAACAGCAGCTTAGCAGCTTTAAGACAATGGCAATTATATGCCTGCCCTGATCCTACATCACATCAACTGCATACAACAAAATATCAAGATGTGAAATACAGTAATGTAAACCAAAAATAAAGTGTGTAGGCTTAGCCTACTACCAAATTTGTGCAAACAAACATCTTCTTCCGTCTGAGTTCAACATCACCATCAACAATCCGTTTCAGAGTGAGGAATGTCCGCTTTCCAAGCTTTGGGCGCGTTTTTAATAACCCGTCTATCGCGGTCATCTCCCTCCGCCTCAGCCATCTTGCTCGTTGTTGTTGTTATTCCGCCGGAACCGGAAGTATTTGAAACTTCACAACTTTATTTTCCGCCAGAAAATCAACAGTGACATAATCGATTATGGCACTTTGCCGCATCGATGCTGAATCGTTCATGCCCCGCATCGCGATGCCTCGCCGAATTGATTATTGTTGACACCCCTAATTAACATTATTAATATTTATTAACATTTTGATCTGTTGTGCTGTTTATTGTGCGATTAGCCTATTTTATTCCCAAGGTTACTGATTTTATGTATTTTGGGAAGGTGTATGATGCCGTTTTAGCCCAACCCTTGTGCAGAGCTTGGAAGTCATGCGGATGTGTTCCTTTTTAACCCTCTGTAGTCTTGGGGTAGGGGACACACTTTCACTAACTGGGGCGTGCTGACACATTTCATTCAATATCAAAAACTTAATTCCTGGCAAATAAATTATTTCTTATATATTTGGTTTGGCAACAAACTCATCTTAATCTTAGTGTACTTTGTAAATATGTTAGATTTATGTGAAGTTTGTAATTTGACATTCAAAGTATAGACATGGCAAAATGCAGTTTGGAACACTTGCAGAAACATTATAAAACTACATTTTAAGCAATGCTGGCAGTTTGTTTTGATCCCAGATATCTGATCACCAAAGTCTTGGCTACACGAAGATGACTAAATGGTGTAGTTGCAATATTTATTTGGATAAATAAACAAGAAAAACCTAACTCATGTAACTATTTCAGGCTCCTTTCATTGAATATGTAGCAACTTTCATGTGTATGAATGAGCCATTGTCACCTGGCCACATCCCTCCCCCCTTTTATGGCGCTGAAGGGGATGTATCTGGATCGCGTTTCACCGTTGCGCTGTTCATCAAATTACCATGCGAATGCAATCTGAATACGCGCTAATGCGGCTATTTAGAATGTGAATAGCGATCTTCGGGTGACAGTGGTACTACACACCCCCGATGCAGATAAAACAAAGTAAGGTGACATGGTTTACTTTTTTGCCGATTTAACCTAATTTAAAAAAGTTTAATACTTCCAACAATGGACGTTTTGAAAAGAATGCAGATTACTGATTTAGTCAGCATTTTTTTTCATGTTTCTATAATAAGATTTCAGTGAGTTATGAACTGAAATACACAAGAGAGATCGCTGCATTGCCAACGATGCCGTCGACTCTAGAGGATTAGAGGTCTTAACTTTTTAATAGCATGCATATAAGGTGACATTTTAATTGTTTTATTGACCATATAATTGTAATTAGGTTTAAATGGTGTATAATTGTATTTGCTGGTCTTATTGCCCTTTTCCTGTTTTATGGGTAATAGTTCTGCAGGTACACACAGAAAAATAAAGGTGCTAACTGGAACCGAAAATGGTTCTTTAGAGTGATGCCATAGAAGAACCATTTTTGGTTCCATAAAGAACCTTTCAAACCAAGGTTCTTTAAAGAACCATTTCCTTAAATGTTCTTTAAGGAACCCACAAAAGTGCCACGAAGAACCATCAAAAATGGTTCTTCGAGGTACCTTTTCTGGTTCTTTGAAGAACTTACAGGGAAAAAGGTTCTTTATAGAACCCTTCTCAAAAACGTTCTTTGTGGGCCCAGATGGTTAACCCTTAGCAGTCGGCGGACCCGCCAGCGGGGACACTTGCATTTTTTTCTGGTAACCGTGAAAAGAACTTAAAATGCGTCGTCATGTTTGATCATACACGTAAGTGTAGTACATCATTTGAATCTGTAAAGGGTCTACTTTTATTCATGTATACTCACAATATCCACAAAACATTGTGCTTTTGTAAAATAAAGAAAAGAAACAGGGTGCGCTTTCAGCCGTCTCAGTCTCCGCGAAAATCTTTTTGAAACACGTCACTAAAATGAACTGAAACTCCGCGAATACTGCACAGACAGACATGAGAAATATATCCATAGAAAGCTTAAAGTGTCTACTTTTAAATAAAGCAATTTAAATGAAAAATAAATATTTTCAGTTTATGTAATCCATGTGAAACCAAGGAGAGGCACAGAATTTCTGTCACACTTCATTATCTGCTAATGACCCGAGGCAGGGCACGCCCACAGCCATTCACACGGAAAACAGTCCGGGCAGCATGCATACAAGGCCACGCCCCCCGGCTTAAAAACACATAGTCTAATAGTGCGTTCGACTATTTCTCTCCAAGTCGGAACTCGGATGAAAACGTCACGAAACGTCAAGAAAAACGTCGCTTCCCGTCGGAAACACGCCTCTTTCATGACGTTGAAGTCGGACAAGATTTGCCCCAAGAGCCTGTCACTTACCAGCCAATCAAAAAAAAAGAAAGGGCCTACACAATAGCCAATCAGAAAATAGTACTATTGTATCTGGGTAAAATACAACACAACAACCAATGAAAAGGCTTCCTGTGGAATGTCACTCTTGCCTGTCTTCAAAACTTGACAGCCCTGGGGTAAGTTATTAAGTCTTATATAACTCTTATTCTGATAATATTAAACTAATATTAGTAAATATTTTCCTCACTTCAGCTAGCTTTTGTCAGCTTATGTGAAACATTGGCTTTCAATGCCATTTACATAGGTTAGTGTAGCATGTAGATAACTCTGCTAACATGCTGCCTTATGTAGCAAACATGTTGTTTCCTGGTGGCTAAGATAATGCCTTATGGAGTTTACAGATGTTTGTAAATGTTCTAATGTATTTCACCTCGTTTTGGATAGCTTTAGATTATGGTTGCTAATATATATTTGGCTCCCTTTTGTTTAGCCTATAATACTGCTATCGGTAATGTTGTTTAGCACAAACATTTCGGGTGTAAATGTTTGAGATGCTAACATTTTTTTATTTATTTGTTTTTAGGAATGTGTCTGCATCACCCTTGCCTTCACCAGCACCTCACATCGGGACATGCATGCTAAATAAACCACAAACCAAGAAATATGTTTCTGTCCTCAAATTATTTTCTTGTAGCACTTTCCTCTGTCCCATACCTGACTGAAAGGGGTAATTATACAGCTCATTATGCAGGTCTTTGTCTTCTCTGGTGTGAACAGCATTATTCATGAGCATTCCCACCTCCTCGCATATGGCCTTTCTAAACAAAAAGTGTCTTAGAAAATTTAAATGAATGTATTGTTTTCTGTAAATGAGTGAGTGAGATGATTGTCACATCATTTTGAAGTAAAACCTCTACACTACAAGATCCAGGTCACAAAAATCTTGTACACAAATGTCATGAATGTGTTTTGTGGTCTAATTTCAGTGACTTATTTTTTTGTTGTTTTCAATAATCACGCATAACTATTTTTTTCTCCAATATAAAGACTTGTACATACATGCTGCTCATATATTATTGTAGCCCAGTTTCTGCTGAATACAATGTTATCAGACTTTAGACATTTATATGTTTATAAGTAACTGAAAAATACACAAATGTCAGGACATGTCAGAATCTCTTCAGGGCTCCAAAACACCTTCAGACTCCTAAGGGTTAAATAAAGAACCCTTTTCAAATGGTTCTTTAGTTAAAAATGGTTCTTCTAATAATGTTATTATTTAACATTGCAATATTGTGTAAAGCCGAGAGAGAAATGCAAATAGAAGTTGGTTTTCCATTTTATTTATTTAGAAACTGAACTAAAATCCTAATATCATACAATGTGCTTTTTAAGAAATATTCAGGGCATTGGCAACTCTCTGCACAGCTATTGGTACACGTGTTGTTAAAGTGTCAAGCTTCAGAATAAACATCTCTAAAAATTAAAAAAAACTTTTAAAGTTTAAAGCTGACAGGGATATGCAATGTTGTAGACATGATAGAGGGCCAACAAAACAGCCATGGCCAAAGAAATGTCTGTCTCTCCATTGTCCGCTGTCATTTTGTGACCATCCATCATGACAGTAACATCTGTGCTGTCACTCAGGGGCTTGCCATCAATGCTGCTCAAGATGATCGTAGGTGTTGGGCTTATCGGTTCCTGAAACAAAACATTTGGGTCTTAAATCTGTATTCTGTAAACCTGTCATGTTTACAAATCATAATTACAAATCACAGCTTTCTCCTATGTTTAGTTGCATACAAAATCCCAGTTTGTTAACAACAAAATTACTTAATACATTAGATGTATTTTTTTGTGGGACATAGCAGTGGTATTTGTCCTGTAATTGAAAATGCACTTAATATCTAATTATTTCTAAATTCACATTTCCTATCTCGCAAAATAGCGGTATGGGCAACAATGGTCTCTAAAAAGAATTTGACTTTGGTAATATGGAACTTGTTTGGATTTTCCAAAACCGACACAATGCAAACAGAAATTTACAAAAATAAGGTTCACCTAAGTAATGTGTTTTTTTCTTTTTAGATTTTGTTACCTTAGATGGCCAATTTTTTTATTGGGGAATTTGTTTGGTTGTACTGTTCAGTAACTTGCAAAAGTCTTAACTGACATAAAAAAGAATCATGATAAGATCATAGGTTGTGATCCTGCATGAAAAAAAAAAATGTGATGAAACCTTTCCCGTGTTGCCCAAACCTACAGCATATATAAAAATCTAATATCAGGCAAAACATTGAAGTACACATTTCGCATTTTCAAAAGAACAAATTCAAGACTGTCCACCACAAGCACAAAATGACTAACCTTATCTATTACAAACAGCTGGGGTGTATTTTCCATGAAGATGGATGGTAGGAGGAGTATAACTGCATTCACCAATTGGCCTGTAAATCACAAATAATTTAACAAAACTCACAAATTTGATTCGGCAAAGTTTTGAAACACTCATACCAATCTGAAATGAATGTGGCTTAAAGACCTAAAACAGATTAAGTGAAATCTGAAATAAATAAGGGGAACTTCTTATCCTAATTACATGCTACCATCAAAAGGAAAACACTGGATATAAACCACAAATACTTGTAATACAATGTGGTAGAATTACCTAAAACAATTAATTATAATAGCTTCATGAGGCTTAATGACCTAAAAGTGAGGTGCAATGGGAAAAAATTGCATTATTTATTCTGCTGCTGTTGCTTATTATTTAACATGAAGCCCCGTTAACAACCACAGCATCTGTACAGTTAACCCACACATGTTCTTCACTATCTAATTTAAGGTGTACTTGATCGTAACACCATGAATTTGATTAACTTGACTTGGCACTTAGACAACAAAAGTAACAGTGGAAGGAGGGCTGATGACCTAATTAATAGGGTTAAACAGACTACCTTAGACTAGCAACAGTTCTTTCAGATACAATGAGAAATATTGTACTCTGGTAGATTTAACTATCCTCCTATCTGATTTAGTCTTTCAGTGTATTATAAGAGACTTGTGTAGCTTACCATTTCGTTCAGTATCAGTCTGGCTCTCATCAACAGACTGCAGGCAAAGCCTCTTCAGGTTGCTTTCAGGTGCCATGGACACAAGCTGGCTTGCCAGCTTATTGAACCCTTTGATGACCTGCTTGTCCACATCAATCTTAAGAAGTGCTGATGCTTCTTCACACAGCTGAAGCAAAACATGTAGTTTAAATGAATTAATTCTATTGGTGTTTTGAAGCAAATATGGGACAAATTATTTATTCTATTCAATGCAAAGTGCAGAATTACATATGTACTAAACTGATGCACATTAACATCTTAACTCACCAAGACTGGAATAGAAAAGAAGGGGAATTCTTGTAAGACCTCTGCAGTGGTGTGCTGTTGAATATAGTATCTTCTGTACCTTTGTACTCTGTGGAGGCACTGGCCTCATCTTTTGGCACTCCTGCTTTATTGCTGCAATATGGTGGTTACAACTCCTTTGGTCCTTTATATATATTTGGTCCTTTATATATATTTCTAAAATTATAATTTAAATTATTTAAATGATACCAACAACCATTAAAATTATCAGTTATAGTCACCCATCAAACTCAGTGGTAGGGCTCTAAACAAAACCTAATTGGTTACATTGCAAACTATAGTCACAACAGATCGTTCTCACCTAATCAATTTAATTCTTATTTATAGCCAAGGTTTGTCTGTTCCGTCCTGGGGACGTATTGCACTAACTTACTAATTTGCAGATCTTAACCGTTTGCTAACGATGGTATTTCGGGTGACCAAATAATCCATGTCATCCCAGACACTTTGAGCTTGAACAGGATTTGTAAACTACTATTTCAATTAAAAGGACCTGGATTTCACTTGAGCGCTGAATTCTTGCTGAGTCTCCTGTAACCATGCATGTGTTACTTAATGTTAATGTGAAACATGCTGGATAAGTCTTTCAATCAAGGAAACAAACCAGTTAACCCCTTGGGACCGGCGATCCTGCTGGCGGGATCTGACAGAAATTTCGCAAAACCGCTTAAATAACTCCGCGAGTTTTTGTCATATACACATTTTAAAAATACTCTCAGAAACCTTGGACAGTCTACTTTTCAAATATATATAGGTAGAAACTAAATATATTTTTACAGCTTCGTGATACGAATTGAAAGAACAAGAGTGACTGACTTAAGCGTCTGCATCTCGAAGCAGCTCTGATCGCCTTCCCACTTGCAAATTGCGCTATTCGCATGATAACAACATGATAATCCGACAGTTAGTATTGGATAAAGAAATATGTGAATACGCCCATTGTGACCGAAATAAACAAGAGCACATGTCTGGGTAGTGTTTACACTGATCGGCTACAATATAGCACACGGATACGTCTCTGCCGCTGAAGCTTTGCGCCAGTGTTGCCACTTTCAGCAGCGAAGCTCATACCTGTGTTCATAGCTCAGTGGGCTAAGCCTGTGTGCCTGCAATCACGTGGTCGCCGATTCAAACGCAGCGTATTTAGAACATGAATAGCGATCTTCCGCTGAGAGCAGTCCTACACGCTCCCGACGCAAGTAAAACAAAGAAAGATGACACGATTTGCTTTTTTGCCTATTTAACCTAATTTTAAAAACGTTAATACTTCTGACAATGGAAGTTTTGAAAAGAAGACAGATAACGGATTTAGTCAGTGTTTTTTTCATGATTCTACATAATGATTTCAGCGAGATATAAACTGAAATACACGAGAAAGATACGCGGTCGATGATGCCCTCGTCCCCAGAGCGTCAATAATAGTCACTGCATCATATTTATCGCTTTCTATATTTATATAGTCACAGTTTTTCATTTTTCATTCCATCTATCAATAAACTGTGAAAGGGATTTTATTGTTGCTACTTTTCTTGCGTTTCAAACTGCCTTTCCAAAGTGATGGGTGTGGGGTGCAGTGACATTCCAGACTGATGGGCCATTGACAGTATGCAAACTACTACAGGTGTGAGGACACCTATCTCATCAATATTCATTGTGAAGACCATTGACTTTGAGAAAAAGAGTGTCACTCCAAAGTTCTAACACTTTAGTAATCAAACTACATAAAATTTCAGAATGTCACTTTCACCTATGTGTAGCCAACCCCTGTGTCTATAAGCTTCAGAGCTCAAAAGTCTTACCTAGAAATGTCTATAATGTGATTTTTTACAATTTCTCAGCATGTCTGAAAATAGGTTTTTGAAAAGTATATGTTTAAAGTTGATTTTAACAAAAAATAGAATAATAACATTCTAAGAGGCCTCAGATTATTGGTGCTGAGTTTGTGCTGAATAAAAGCAAATGTATCACTTTGGGATAAATGTTTTTTAGATAGGTGAAATATTTTAAAATGTCAAGGCATGTCAGACTACCTCGAAAGTGGAAAAAAGGCCTCAGGCCCCAGGGGGTTAAGCACAAGAAGAAATTAACTAATTAGTCGAGCACAGGAGCTTTTCGGTTTTAAAGCAGTTCGGAAAAACCCGAAGTTTGCGTCCAGGATAGGCTCTGGACCCCACGCGACCCTGTATAGGATAAGCGGTTTCAGATGATGGATGGATGGATAACCCAAAGTAGCTCTAAGTGTCCGGGATGATATGGATTATCACCCTAATAGTATTTATTTTAAATAAAAATCCTTCAGTAAACACAGCAATTGAGCGTTTAAAGCAGAAATAAATTTCCTACATACGATTGGCCACAGACCCTCACATAAAATAAAAAAAAAACTTCAACTACTTTGAAGTTCTTATTGGTAGTCATACGGGAAAAAAAACTCCCTATCGTCAAATTAGTAAAATCGTTCGGAATGTCAAAAAATTACTCGTGGGACTTTTTTTTAATCCGATCCTCATAGTTCATTTTAAATTGCCTTCTGATGGTTAAATTATTCCAAAACATTTTTCCCCATTTAAAAAATTACCTTACTGCTCTTGTACTGTAACTGCTCCCGATCGTCTTCTGAGAAAAAAACCTCGTAACCCCCTCGCACGAGCCGCACTCTACCAGGACTCGTCAGCCGCATGCGCAGGTTGTGGAAGCCACAAAACCATAGGGATTTTACTCTGATATTTCGGACAAAAATTAAAAATGTATTTTAAGAAAACAATTACAACGACACTAAAAGTATCATACTGAATTATACATGGGATTCTCAAGTAGCAAGACTACAATAGTATTTTCTTGTAAAATGTACTTTCATGATCTTCGTTGTATTTACAAATTCAGAAAAACCTTCATCTTCTCCTTTTCAGTGCAGCTTATGGAGAGGGACAATTATTTTGCAAATTTATACCCACCACCACCATCCAATAACTCGAATAAGAATTAAGAACCCTTCAATATCCCAAAGAACCATATGACTAACACGTAGAACCATCCACTACATAAAATGGTTCTTTAGTAGGTTATGGTTCTTTATGGAACCACACAGACTTCTAAAGAACCATTATTTTTCTGTGTGTAGTTCTATTTGTTTAATATTATCTTTGAAAGTCTTATTGTACTGTGTTGGCATGATTTGCATAGTGTAGGAATGATTCAGCCTCATACATTGTGATTATGTGTTAATGTAAGTAGTACAAGCATAATATTTATTATTCATGTATTTGAGCTGATTTACATTTTGTTTTGGTATGAAAAGGTTATTTTGATACGTCCCCCATTGAGGGGACCACATATTAAACAGATTTTTGGAACAGGGAGCCGGAAGTGGGGCTTGCCCCGTCCGCTCCAGGCATCGGCCCAGTATTGCAGTGCTTCCAGGAACGGTGCACCTCTACTGCCCCTTGTTGTTGAAAGGCAGAACTGACTGACTGACTAACTGACTGAGTGGGTGACTAATAGACTGAGTGCCTCTGGATGGCCAGCTAATTAGCTGCATGTGCTGTGAGGGAGGGGCCCTGTCCGTGCGTGGCCCCCGTTTCCTTCCGGTTTTCTTTTTTTTTTTTATTTTGAAGTAAGGTGACACGCTGTTTGTGTGGTGGACAGCTGTGCTGAGGTAAGGCATGACGTCATCTTTGCCTTTTGAATTTTCCCTCATGTTTGTTTAAATGATTGCTGTTTCTTGAGAGGACAGGAGGACAGGGAGGAGTCGGGGCCCCGACAGCGACAGCTGCGACGCCCCTGGGCATTCTACTCAGAGCGGGGGCGTCACGGAGACCCGGCTGACGGGGACCTGCTAAGCGGCAGCCCCATATCGACTCGGGTCTCTCTTCATCCCGTATAAATCTTTCGCTTTTTACTAAAGATTTCCGTGGGGTATAGTCATAGTTGTTTGGGTTAATTCTGACTACCACAAAAGTTTACAAGCCCTATTTTGGCAAGAGCTAATCCTAATCATTTTCATCCTTGCCGTTTTAATCACTCATGAATAGATGTTTGTTTTAAGCATTTTAAATTTAATTAAATACTGCAATACTAATTGGAGAAATACATCTTTTCCAATATTGTGCAGCCTAATAATGAAGTACTTAATGTCCTTAATGAAGATATCTAACAACATACGATGCAACATTCAACAGGGGGTAGTGAAGTGATATGTGGCAGATCAAAGTGCCAATTCGATGTGGGGCAGTGATTAGCATGTGGAGAATGCTGCAGCAGTATTACAAAATCAGCAACTCTTTTAAAAATAATAGTGATATAAATATATTATTTATTAATAAGTATATAGAATCAGTACACAAAGTATAAGTATATAAATATAAGCATATAAAGTATATAAGTACATAAAGTATAAGTATATAAAGTTTAAGTATATAAAGTATATAAGTATAAAAATCTTAAGTATAAAAATTATATAAGTATAAAAAATTTAAGTAAAAAAAGTTTAAGGGCTCAGAGGCCTGCTGCTCCTACTCATCAGAGTGGTTCTGTTGCTTGAATTTCTTCTTCAGAGCCTCTGCTAAAATGGCAGCAATGTCCTCTGAGGCCATGGGCGTCCCCTGCGTCAGTCCCCTCCTCGGCACTGGCGTCCCACCTGGCGACCTCAGCACCGGGCGCAGTTTAACGCAGGGCAGCTCCGCCAGGACATCCACCATGTTGGGGCCTTTGGTGGGTCCTGCGCCACTTCCCTGACGATGACTCGTCTTCTGCTTGGGGCCCTGGATACTAGCAGGTGGAGGAGGAGGAGGTGGCAGTGGAGGAGGAGGGGGTGGGAAACAGCTTGGAGCTGAAGTGGAGACTACAACAGGAGTCCCAGTGGTCTCCGAACTGCTCCGGGATATATGTGGGTCAGTCAGGGCACCAGCAAGCACGGAGATCTCAGACCGTAAACGGCCCACCTTGTCTTCGAGGGCTGCAATCTTCTTCCAAACTGCCGCCCACTCGGACCCTGCCTCTGCTGCAACAGGAGCATGCTGGTGATCCCCGTGTCCACTGGGGAGGTGGATGCCACTCCCGACCTTTGCAGGGGTTTTGTCATTTTTAGCAACCCCCGTTGCAACAGTCAAGGATGATGCAGTGGGCTTGCGCACACGAAAGCTGGAACACTTAAAGCATCCCAGACAGGTGTGTAGAAAACCACGCAAGCGACTGAAAGGACCCTTTGCAGACGTTATTTAAAGCAATGGAACACAAACAGTAAATGAAGATCGCCCAAATCAAGACCAAGAGAAATAAAAATTACAGCTTCTGCTTCCAGATATACGTAGCAATAACCAATGAGCACGCAGAACCATTCGAGGTCAACTTAGCCGACCGTTTCACGTTCTAAAATTTACAGGATACAGTGGTACCTCAGAAGTCAAATTTAATTTTTAAATTTTTTTTTCTCTCCCAAAATGGCGGCGCGTGCACACGCTGCGGCTTCTCTCTCTCCCGACTAAACAGTGTTTTTGTGTTTTTCGTCCTGGACGTTGCAGTGTTTCTGTACACCTTTGTCGCGTTTATCTGTTCTTAAGCCCATATATAGCCGAACATTTTTGCTCAACATCGGCAGAAACAAACTTTTTAAGTTAGACTCTGTGGACGCCGAAGAGCTGAATGATCTGGGTCTGCTCCGCAGGCCTACTCAATCACCGACCCCCACTCCTGCACCTCGCCCAAAATGGAGGTGCCTCAAGCGGCGTGAGAGAAAGCAGAAGAGGGATAAGAGCGGAGATATCCGAGCTAGGCTGGTGGCTTGCCCACACAAACCCGCTATCCCCTCCATCGTTCTGGCCAACGTACGCTCATTGGATAAGAAACTGGACTACATCCGACTACTATGTTCATCTCAGAGGAATGTAATGGACTGTTGTGTTTTTGTGTTCACGGAAACATGGCTCAGTGACTGTGTCCCGGACCGCGGCATTCAGCTTGACCAGCTAACATGCTACCGTGCTGACAGAGTTGTCGTCGTGGGAGGTAAGACCCGCGGTGGCGGGCTTTGTGTTTACATCAATGACGCCTGGTGCTGCGATGCTGTTGCGGTCTGCAAATACTGCTCACCAGTGTTGGAGTTTATGGTTATTAAGTGCCGGCCGTTCTATCTACCGAGGGAATATACAGCTATACTGTTGTTTACTGTGTATATCCCTCCCACCTCCAATGGTAGCAACAGGAGGGAGGCACGGAATGAACTGTACCAGCACATCAGTGAGCAGCAGACAGCCCACCCAGATGCTTTTCTCATCTTGGCTGGGGATTTCAATCATGCAGACTTAAAGAGTGTGTTTCCCAAAATACAGCAACACATAGACTTTCCTACACGGGGAAATAACACACTGGACCTTGTTTGCACCACCCAAAGAGGAGCTTACAAGGCTTTCCCCCTCCCCCAGCTCGGTGCCTCAAACCACATTACTGTCATGCTAATGCCTGCTTACAGACCCCCGGCGACAACATCCCGGAGCAGTGCCGACGCCAAGAGCTAGCCCCCCCCCACCCCGAAGGGCAGCCCGTACTCAGTCACCCACTCATTCGACGACAAATAGCCCCCCCCCCACCACCAGCCAGGGCAGACACCCAGACATCACAGGATGGCAGCCACAGCCCCCCCAGCTCCAAGAAGCCACTAGCCGCCCATAGCCCGGGGGCCCAACCCCACCACCCGCCAGAATCATGAGGAGACGAGACCACAGCCGACCACCCCCTCCTACATAATGGAATTGGCCAGAATGGACCAGAGAGAATCCAATTCGCCCAATTGTTTTTTTTGGAGGGAATTAGACATTCTCTCCAAACTTATGTGGTCTAGAATTAAATTTCTATACTGAGTAACACATAAATTATTTTTTGATTTCCAGTTCATGAAGATAGTTTTCTTTGCAATGCCTAAGGCAGTAAGGATCATGTGCACTTTATTTTCTTCCATATCTAATACACTTGCATCACCTAAAATGCACAATGTAGGTGAGGTTGGGATATAGCAATTAAACCAAATTCATAGATCTTCACATATCCTTTGCCAGAACTTCTGCACCGGTGTGCAGGACCATATGGCATGCATGTAGTTCTCTACAAAGTTACCTGAGCAGTGGGTGCATAGGTTTGAGTGTATAAGGCCCATTTGGAACATCCTTTGTCCTGTATAATGAGCTCTATGCAGAGTTTTGTATGGTATAAGCTGTAAGTTGGGGTTTTTAGTCATTTTGAAGGTGTTTAAACATATTTCTTTCCAAAAGTTTTGATCTGGATCGATGGATAGATCTTGCTCCCATTTTGAGGTTGGGAGGGAAATTGAGTCATCCATTTTTGACAATAACTTATACATTTTTTGCAATAATTTGGGGCTAGAAAGATTTAAAAATTCTAGCACCCATGGAGGTATTTCTAAGTTAAACTGATTAAGATTGAACCTTGCCTGAATTGCTGGTACTCAAGAAATTTACTTCCGTATTTTGAGACTAGTTCCTCGAATGAAATAAATTTTCCGTTTTGCATAACATGTTCAAGATTTCTAATCCCTTTATCATGCCATAAGGGAAAGCTCAATTTTATCTTTTTTCGGCAAATATCTGGATTGTTCCAAATGGGTGTTAATTTGCAGGGGATAAGTGGAGACCTAGTTATTTTTAAAAATTCCCACCAGGCTGTTAATGAGGTGTTAATACTAAGGCTCTTAAAACACTTATAAAAGGCAGATCAGACAATTTTACTTCTCCGCAGATTGCTTGTTCTAAGTCCAGCCATGGACTATCTACCGGGCTTGATTTGATCCAATTTGTTATATACTGCAGTCTGTTGGCTAAGAAGTAGTGATAGAAACTTGGTAGTTCTAGACCACCATTACCTTTGGCTTTTTGCAGAGTTTTCAAGCTGATTCGTGATGGTTTGTTCTTCAATAAAAATGACAAGATGCTTGCTTTAAACCAAGCCATAGAGGGTTTATTATTGATCATTGAGAACAAGTAATTGATTTTAGGCAGGACCATCATTTTAATGGTGGCAACTCTTCCAATGAGTGATATAGGTAGAGATTTCCACTGCACAAGATCCTCTTCCACCTTTTTTAACAAAGGAATATGATTCATCTGTACTAGATCTGAGAGTCTGGTGGAAAAATTTATGCCTAAGTATCTAAGGTTACCTGACTGTAAAGGAGTAGTAGTTGTGTTTTGGAAACTACAATTCAAAGGCAAAACTGTTGATTTGCTCCAGTTGACGGAGTAGTCTGATATAGATGAGAACTTATCTATAAGTGATATTGTCTTCAGAAGAGAGGTTGGAGAATTCCTAAGAAAATGTAATACGTCATCTGCATAAAGGCTTATCTTATGGTCTGTTTTTTCTGTTTGAATTCCTTTAATATCTACATTTTGTCTAATTAGTTTGTTGTTTTTAATTGTATTTGATCATTTTAATATTTCATGGCCAATTTTAATATTGTCACTTTGAATGTCAGGGGTTTGAGGAACGTTTTAAAACGTACGTTGGTTTTTAATCAGCTGGCATCTTCCCCTTCAGCATTTGTTTTCTGCAGGAAGTCCACCTCCGGGACCAGCGGGACGAGGCTCTCTTTTCACGACAATGGAAGAGGGGTAGATCCTACTGGAGCGTAGGTGGTGTCCACTCCTCAGGCGTCGGGATTCTTTTTGGCGACCGCGCCTTTGAGGAAGTAAGTTAATTTACCGTTCTTCAAGGCAGGGTTTTGGGAGTGGACGCCACATGGAGGGGACAGCGCCTCCGGGCCATATGCATCTACGCTCCAGTGGAGGCCTCGTCCCGTATAACTCTCTCTGAAGAGTTGTCCCCGTTCTGTGTCACAGATCGACACTTGATTTTAGGAGGGGAATTTCACATCGCGTTGGAGGGTAGAGAGGATGTCAGCTCAGGGCATTTTCGCCATTTTATTCGTTCCTTTAAACTTGTGGATGGTTTTAAAACATGCAACCCCAGCATGCTGGGCTTCACCTGGCATAATAGTCGCGGAGCCAGCAGTCGCATCGACTACATTTTAGCTTCACCCCCCGTTGTTTTTGAAAAGGTGTCCTTCTCCCCACAGTGGCCCACTGACCACTTGGCAGTGGAGGCCACTGCCTCCATAGACGCCGCTGTATATGGGGGCGTCTATTGGAAAATGAACCTGCAGATCCTGGAGGAGAGCGATTTTAGACACCTTTTCTTAGATCACTTCTCCGAGTGGCAGAAGGAGAAGCCTACCTTCCCCTCTGTGGCCGAATGGTGGGAGAGTGTGAAGGACGGGATCCGAACCTTCTCCATGCAGTATAGCAAGCAGCGCAGGATGGAGAAGAAATTCTCCATTCTGCAGCTGGAGAGAAGGTTGCGGGATGAATATGCCACTTACAACAATGGGGGCATGTATTAGGATGAATTCACGGACGATTACGTCACCCACATGGCATGGAATTAATCCTTTTACTATAATATTCTGGGAAGTTGTAATTGTGGATTAATTCTGATCGTATGTGGACTGATCGTCCTGAAATTCAGATCAATCGTCCATGATTCACCCCGAATGTTACTAGACTGCACGAACATGTTATTTACCGATCCCCTGTAAAACCTAATTTTTCCATAAATAACTTGGGCTCATAAAAAGAAACCAGGATGCTCATCTTGCATCAAAAGCATGCATTTGAGATGACATTTTAATTGTATAAATGGCCATATGTGTTTACTTAGATTTTAATGGTGTGTAAATATATTGGTTGCTTTTATTGCTTTTTTTTTTGCTTATTTTATGGTGAATGGTTCTGCAGATAGTTTGTTTAATACTATTTTAAAATATTTTCAGTAATGTCTTATTGTATTGGCATTCACTTGTATGATGTGGGAAAATTTCAGCCTGTTATATTATGACTATTTCTGAATATCATTGTTTTAGTAGGAAAATGTTTTTAATTCCCTTGTTGACAGTGCCAATTTTTTAAGTGCAGTTTCTATTATATGTTTTAATGTGTTTGTGTCGATGTAAATAATTGTGCAGAACTTTTTAATAAAGTATTTGGATCTGAAAAAAAAAAATCTGTTTTATCAGTTAAATATCTGATACGTCCCCCATGGAGGGGACCACATATTAAACGGATTTTTGGAACAGGGAGCCGGAAGTGGGGCTTGCCCCGTCCGCTCTACGCATGGACCCGGTATTGCTGTGCTTCCGGGAACGGTGCACCTCTACTGCCCCCTGTTGTTGAAAGGCAGAACTGACTGACTGACTGACTATATAAAGTACATGATCTTACCACACTGACATTTCTGATTTTGCTAACAATCATGTACAGTAAATTTAAAAGCTTTTTGTTTTGTCATAAATTATTTATGCTATTTTACAATGCAGATAAAGTATTCCTGTCGATACAAGGAGGATATATTTCTTTTCTCGATGGATGTTGTTTTGAACCTAAAGGTTGTTTTTTTGGAAGAGCAGTATATAGTTACTGCCTACATTTTTTGCTGTGCATGTGATTTTGATGAGAATATTACATTTTTATATCTCTGCGTAGATTTTTTCAGCAATAATTGAGTCTATCCTTGTGTATTTAAGGTTTTGGTAATTCATGATTACCAAATAAGATTTGGTGTCATTGTACAAATATAAGAAGATTCAGTGTGCAGTTACCAGGTTACAAATAAACAAACAAATAAATAAAATGGCATCAGAAGAGAAGTACGATGACAGTAAAATGTGTGAAACTAGTGGAATGTGAAAAATGTGTGTGCATATAAGTCTCCACATGTATAAAGCGGCTGTATAGCATAACAAAAAGGAGCAATGGATAACTGACATAAAGTGCTTACTGTCCATAACGACAATGAGTCATGTACGGCGTAAGATAAACACAACATGCGTTAACTTTGGATATGCATAATGCGCACACAAGAATCATATGTCTTTGGAATCGAGAGAACTATCAGATAACTTCAACAAGTTACCAAATGAATGCAAAATCAAAGATAGGCTATTAATTTCTGCCTGGCACTAACCTTGTATTCCTCTGTCACATGACCGGTGGGAAGTAGGACCCGAATGCAAGCTGTAGGGCAGAACCCCCTTTGCGGGGAGCTTTTCTGGCAGGCAGGCTTGGGCACAGAGACGCAAACAGACAAGGACAGAACTGGAGAACATTGGCCTGGGCACTTTACCAAACTAAGGAATGGGAAAACACAAGGCAGCTGGTAGTGACTGACAGAAGGACAGGAACATGAGGTAAGACTAATAAAGACCAAGCGTGGCTCATTAGGGCCGCGTCAGGGAGGAGAACTGGAGAGTAAGGTTGACAGGACGGGCAGACCATGACAGTAACACCCCCCCACCCCCCAATCCTGTGCCCTCCTGGTGCAAAGGTATCATTAAGGGGACACACAGACCAGGGCAAAACCAAGGACAGCAGGGGAGACAAACCACCAGGACACAACTCATGACAGGCCAGGTAACCCGACAGGGATGCAGACTAGGGACCAAAAGACAAACAGCGGGTGTCAGTGGGCAAGTGGCAACAAAGGAAACAGAAGAAGGAGACAAAGGGAGGGATTGGGCACCAAAAGGACCAAAGGTGGCACAGGACAGACAGGGCAGGACACAACCAGACAAACAATGTGCAACAAGAATAGGGCCAGGAGAGGGAGCCAGGGGGAACCTAAAGTGGGAAGCAAGAGTGACTGGAGTGGGGGCTGGAAGAGTGAAATCGGGCTAAGAGGTGAAACCAGGGAGAGCCACGGGGAAGCAAGACTACAGATCAAGCTCCGAGGTACCGCAGAAGGGTCGCGGCCAGGGGGGCCTTCGGAGTCCTGTCTGGGCCTGTAGAAGGACGAGCTCCTCTCGTCTGCGCCAGCCGAGGGAAGAACAGCATCGGTAGACGGCGAGGGGTCGGCAGAGCCGGAGGGCATCGAGGAGCAGGCAGGACAGGAACTGGACCACACCGTGGACCCTGCAGAACAAAAGCACAGGCCAGTACCAGTGCCGGAGGAAACCGCAGGTGGTTCCTTTTGGGAACCAATGGATGGGGTCCCCCGAAAAGACCCCCTTGGACCGAGCTGGGGTCAGGCGGTAAGTCTGGGTAGCATACCCCAGATCTTTCCTCCTGGAGCCGAACCCCCGACCAGTTTTCCGTTGACCCTGCCGTTGTCACGGCGATAACCTCCTCGGCTGGGGAAACTCTGGTCACGGGGCTGACACCACGGACTGGGACTCAGGGCAAGAACTGGAGGGTCCCACTCCATGTCCTCCGGGCCGCCTGTGCCTTAATCCATACTAAATGTAATTAAACAGAATGAAGCTTAAAAGAATAAAATGGTAAAGAGAGGAAAATTTAATGTGTAAGTTTCAAAAAACGGGCTCTTGCTTTTATTCAGATGTTTGCAGGCGTTGTGACTCTGTGATGAATGGTGACGTATGAGATCCTGAGAATGGGCTACGCCTCCAAGGGTGAGTGGCAGGTGGCATTTCCCAGGAATTACAGGCTGGAGATGTCTGAGGAGCTCTCCTGGAGTGAAGACAGAAAGAGAAGAAGGGAACAAGCAGAGGGTGTGGGGAGAAAAAGACTGCAGATCCAGTTACAGGTGAATTGTACAAATGCCCTTGAAGTCTTGGTCCATGAGGGATCCAATTTTTAATAATAATAAAAAAAAAAAGACAATAAATTATTTAAAAATAGAGTTTTCATTTATATCTGTCTAGGAGTTAAAACACATAAAATCAATTAACTTACCTGGTGATTTTGGAACTTCTGACCCCAAATCAAAATAATATAGATTATAACTAAATGCATCGTTTTATTTGGGAAAAAGGGATAAATTAAATAAAAGGTTAAATTTGGAATCTAAAACAAAAACAGCAATTTCACATCAGGAATAAATATCATTTCAAGGGTCTTCAGTACATTTTTCCTGTGTCTGCTCCCTTTACACGTAGAGAGTGATATAAACATGTACCAATATGTTAGACTGAAATGAAACAGAGAAAACGTAAAATAAAGAAGTAAGGAAAATAGAGGTTAAAATGCACGGTAATTTGTTGTCGTATTGGCGCAAATGCACATAAAAAATGTACAACCGATTGCTGCATGTATCGCTTTTAAAGGTTAATGCGTACTTGTGAACCAGTTATGTCCATCACTGTGTACATAGCTAACAGAAAGTCAAAACGCATTGCTGTGCTCTAGAACTTGTGAAGTAACTTGCGTGCCTGCTAGCGGCATTCCAGTTCATTTCAAAAGGCATGCACAAGCAGTGCCATCTTGTGGTTTGTCATATATGGCAGATAGGCATGTTGCTGGCCACCCTAAACGAGGACCCAGCATGATGTTGGCCACTGCTGCTGGGCTGCTGTCACAGTTGGTGATTTTTGCTACCTGACTCGACGGTGATCTCAGCCATGGTCCATCTCCTGACCCCCATTATATTTTGTGAATGTAAACCCGTTTAAGTTCACTGCTGCACAGTGGGAAGCAAGTGATCAACTCTGGCGTGTACTGACAACGTAAAATTCGAATAATACTTATCGATGTCAAATATGTGTATCTACATGCAACTAACCAACTATTCAATCAGACTCAGGATGTGCAACAATACCATGCCCATTTACAAAACAATACTCATATACTTTAGTTTGTGTTCACTAAAGGGGGGGGCGAGGCCATTGAAGCACCATGCTTGCATTAGTTATAGGACAGACATGTGATCGTGTTAAATCCCCAAAACACAAAAATAACAACACTACAGTCACCACATCCTGTCAGCTGGATGGAAGGATACTTTTTTTTTTTCAAACACTGGGAAAGTTGGCCGGTGAAACAAAACTGGGCACAGACAGAAAAGAACCCCACAACTCTCCTCACTGATCTGTCACTCAAAGGTCAACCCCCCCCCCCCCCCCCACACACACACACACACACACACACACACACAGGACAATAGCTCAGCCAAGGCTGGTGATGTTGGAACGGCCACCGGGGGGCGCCACTATGCGGTGGCCAGGGCGCCTAGGGACATTGTCGTCAGCTTGGGGACCTGAAAGGCAGCAACAGACTAATTTCAGAAAGGGCTTCAACTGGATGTGTGCAGTGATCATTTTCCATATAGAATTTAAATGTTTTAAGGTCCTTCCAGCAAAAATGAACTACAAATAAACTACAAATTTACCTCAAAATGGCAATTCCATGGCAATTATGGATGTTCAGTTGTTAATAATAAAAATATATGTTTATTTATACTCAAAGCTTCATAAAACCACACAGGCAAGATTATATGCTGATCCTGGCTCTGCAGAGGACGGCAAAATAGCGCATTGATATTTGTACTCATGCACCAAATTTATCGACCCATGAAATGAAAGAAGAGTTAATCATGTGGAAGAGAAGAGAGGAAGAGACAGGTAGATTGTAGAAGACGTCATGCAGAGAACCACTGATACGTATGGGTATGAACTTGAAGAGGAGCCCCAGGTTTGGGATGAGAAACAGACACGAAACACCGGAAGGGAAAAAGAGGACGGCTACCAGGTGCAGGATGGCCTGCAGAATGCAGGAAATACCCCAAGAAGCCATGCAAAGGATCCACTCCTTACTCAGAAGTCAACTTGGCCAATACCCAATCAAACCCATACCCAAAATTTTCAGCATCAAAGAACTCTTAATTCTCGTTCACTGTCTTTTAGCCCTTAGTCTCTCCCTGGCTCCTTCCTGCCCTGGTACCTCATCTATCACCAAGGAGTTTACAGCCTACAGGAATGTCCATCATCATGACACATCGAAGCAATAGCGGTTGACCTCACAAACCTATAGCTGATGTGTACTTGTTATGTTTGCTTGTATTTGTGTTACCCTCCAACTGCTGAGAGTCCGGCCCTGGAAATATATAAGATGATGCAGGTGAGGTCAGGGCAAGGTGCTAGGAGACATCAGTGTCGATACAAGTACAGACAATCGTCATTGTGGGGTCCCTTGCTCCCCAACATGCTGGGGTACCAATAAAAAGGAAGAAGGCATGGACTCTGCCCAATTAAAGACCTTATTGCATGTGTGTAGGAAACCAAATTTCTCTGGGCTCCGCGTGTATCACGGTTACATATGAAGCACACATGTGTTTAAACTTAAAAAAAATCAGGATGAAAGGTGCCTTATTCCCTTTTGCACAGTCATGATACGTTTCTGTAATCACCTCATCAGCAAGGGGGTATCTCACGCCCCGAAAATTAATATGAATAATTTCTGTTTTTCACCATTTTACTTCAGGTGCTCCGGTTCGATAAGCAGACCCTGTCTCACTCAGTCACCCACTCAGTCAGTCAGTCTGAGTCAGTCCGTTTAATATGTGGTCCCCTCCATGGGGGACGTATCAGATATTAAACTGATACTACACTTGATCTTAGCCAAAAGGCCGAGAAGCCTTTTATTAGATGGATTTTTGGAACAGGGAGCCGGAAGTGGGGCTTGTCCCGTCCGCTCCACGCATCGACCCGGTATTGCAGTGCTTCCGGGAATGGTGCACCTCTACTGCCCCCTGTTGTTGAAAGGCAGAACTGACTGAGTGGGTGACTAATAGACTGAGTGCCTCTGGATGGCCAGCTAATTAGCTGCATGTGCTGTGAGGGAGGGGCCCTGTCCGTGCACAGCCCCCGTTTCCTGCTGTTTTTCTCTTTTTTTTTTTTTTTAAAGGAAGGTGACACGCTGTCGTTTGTGCGGTGGGCAGCTGTGCTGAGGTAAGGAATGACGTCATCTTTGCCTTTTGAATTTTCCCTCATGTTTGTTTAAATGATTGCTGTTTTTTGAGAGGACAGGAGGACAGGGAGGAGTCTGGGCCCCGAGGCTGGCGGCTGCGACATCCCTGGGCATTTTACTCCGAGTGGGGGGGGCACGGAGGCCCGGCTAACGGCGACCCGCTAAGTGGCGGCCCCATATCGACTCGGGTCTCTCTTCGGTCTTCAGGACCGGTATACGTTTCTTCTCCTTTCCAGATTGGAAAAGACAGGAAGGAGCAAAAGTGGAAGAGTTGACGAAATGGCGTCGGATGGCGTAGCTTCCAGCGGTGGGGCGTAAAGACCTTGCATTCCAGAGCATCCCCGCGCATATGAGAGTCTGCTCCATACATCTCCGTTCAGGTAAGTCAGCTTCCGGTGTGATCACTAGACTCCATTCTTGTGTTTGTCCCTAAAGAGAACAGCCAGGATAGGAAATGCTGGAAACCCATCCCAACCGGAGTCCATCCCTTCCCGGTGACACAGTAACCCGAAAGTGTTTGTGAGTGTGGTTTATGTCAGATTAGGAGAGCTGAAATTAACCTTTTGTTGGATGATAGTCGGCGACCAAAACAAGAACTAGATCACAGAAAAGTGTTTCAAAAACGACAGCGTCAAAATGAAATGCAACGCTGGATGGAAGTTTTCTAGTCCTGATGAAGGATGTAGAATCAGAATCCAGATATGTTTCCATACAAGGAATTTGCCTTGGTGGTGCTTTTATATGACATTACAAAGAACATACCACATTTAGCAAAGACATATGCAGAAAGGTAATAAACAATAGACTGGCAATTGGGTAATATGATAATTATATGATAATTAAGTTTATTAATGGCAGTAATGATGGTATTATGATATTTATATATGTGTGTGTACATAGTAATCATTGTAGTATGAATATAAACTATATAAATGGTATAATAATTTAAAGGGCTCTTAAATGGTGCCGTTATTAAGTAGCAGCCAAGTCAACTATATGTGCAAGAGTGCAATATGTATACAGAGTTTGCAGTATGTGTGCATAATGTGCAAGAGTGCAGAATATAATCATAGAGGAAGTTTATCAGTTGTTCACTGGTTATGCTGGTGGATATTTCACTGCAGCTGACGATTAATTGAACGTCCAGTCAGAGACTGGCTTGGTTAATGAGAGAGACTACCTGAGGGGAGAAGCTCTTGGCGTCGGTCTTGTGGTCTTGGTTCTGATTGCCATGAGTCTTCTCCTGGAGGGTAAGGCTTGAAAGATGTGGTGAGCAGGGTGAGATGGGTCCTCAAAGATTTTGTATGCCCGTTTCCTGGTTCTGGTGATGTACAGTGTCTGGAGGGTAGGCAGGTTACTGCCAATTATTCGCTCTGCTGAGCGGATGATGTATTGCAGTCTGGCCTTGTCGTAAATCTGGGCCATTGTGGTTATAACATGTTATTTTGGATCAGGCACGGACAGTTGTGAGAGTTCAGTCTGCATTAGCTCCGATAGAATAGTATTAAATGCAAAGCTAAAGTCCACAAACAAAATTCTAACATATGTCTCAGGGCACTCCAAGTGTCAGAGCAAGAAATGGAGTCCAGTGTTAACTGCATCGTCCACAGGTCTGTTGGTTCTGTAGGCTGACTGTAGCCTGGGGTCAAGCGATGGGTCTGTGATGATTTTAAGGTATGACAGCACAAGTCTCTCAAAAGCCTTCATTACCACCGATGTGAGAGCCACTGGTCTGTAGTCACTGAGGCAAGAGACTCTGGGTTTCTTTGGAATAGGTGTTATTGTGGATGATTTAAGACACAAAGATCCAGTGACTGGTTGAAAATATCTGTGAAGACAGGTGACTGTTGATCTGCACAGTGCTTCAGAGTGGCTGGGGAGTGTTGGAGTACGCCGTCTCCACCGGGTCAAGAGATTCACAGCTGACACGTGGAGAAGTTGCAGGTCACCAGTTTATTCTCTGACAGATTGCAATCCGGGAGCGACCATCTGACATACATTCGGCATGTACAAGAGGAAGCTCTGCCATATGTATCAGCTGTGTCCCCTTTAAAGCCCTTTGGGCATCTCCCCCCTCTCTCGGTACCTTCCGTCTACGTGACAACCACATGTTTGACATTTGCTCTAGTTAGTCGGTTAGTACTTGTCCTTCTGGAAGGCTAAAAGATAAAGGGGCCGCTGACGTTTTCTGTCGCTCCCTCTATCTGTTCTGATTAGGTCCCCCTGCCCTGCCGGCGCCAGTCAGTTCTCGTTTCAGTTAACTGCATTTTCTAGAATCAACCCCCCCCCCCCCTTTCATCATGCCCTGCTTTAAGCTATATTCTCCTTTTCCTCTATTCATTGTATGTTCTTTATAATTCTATTGAATCCCACACTACCTAGCAATGTTGGTAGTAACGCGTTACTGTAATTCCACTACTTTTGTCTGTAAGGAGTAATGTAACTAATTACCATTTCAAATTAAAAAACGCAAAGTACTGAAATTTCAACGGACTCGTTACCTTTGTCTTGCGTGAAAATATTAATGGATAAAGGCAGCATGTTCTCCTAATTTCCTGTTTATGATGTAACGCCATCCGACCTTACCGTGGCGCAATGAATGGGTGATTTTATAGGTACGCTGATAGGTACAATTAGACAGTTGTATTGTCTGGCACTGTCACAGCAGCAACACTAAAGTAATATAACTATCCAGAGAGCACACATGCATTGGCACTATGTCTCCGCGGTACTTGAAAATCCATCGGCAAACATCTCTGTGTTGCAGAAACATCACCACCGAACATTTGAGCCCATATTCCCCCGATGTTAAAGCGATCAATATACAACATTTAGACCACTATTATTTTCCTTTATTAGGCTATATATACAGGTTAGGTCAGGCTGGTGGAGCATGCGCTGATCGATGCAGCGCGTTTCGCCGCACCCGTGCACCACACGTCGAAAATCCTCACGGACACACGGTCCAGTCCCACCCTCATTATAATTACTTTTATATGCAGTAATTGATAACTAGTCATTTTTGGTAACCTGCACAACGTACGCTGCAGACTAGTAACGTTACCACCGTTGGCTGAACTCGAAATAGTTGTGGTGCTATATATATGACGTTAGATTGTTACAGGGACTGTGATAAATGCAAATCGAGCCCCCCATTATGGTTGCGTTAAAAAAGTTAACATTTTTACTCAGATTTCTTCCATTTGTACGTGGTGTGCTTTTTATACTATGACAAGTTTTCCTAACATCAGATTTAAAAATTGCAAAATATACCAACATATTGAATTGCAATCCCTGTATCTTGAAACGTGACGTGTTGCCAGACTCTCCGATACACAGCTCTATGGTCCATACAGAGGAGATGAAGAACATGCAGTTTGCTAAGTCACAAAGTTATCTTTTGTCATGTGACTATACCGTTACATACCTTAACGCAATTAAGATGTTTTCATGTGTTTCTAATGATACAATTACAACACTAGCCATGTAGAGGCATTAATCGGGGAATTCATTTATAAAGGCTTTGTGTGACCGAAAAAGATGCCAAACATTCATAGGCACATTTGTAAGAGGATTTTGGGATTTATAAAGAAAAACGTATGCTGAAAACAACTCACACGTTTTGTGAACCTGACTGAAGGGGATGCGGTTTCGACAGAATGCTTGAATTGAAGGCTCCAGGAATGTTGTCGGCATTTCATTTCATTTCATGGTCACACGGCCATTGGCTCTGAAATTAAACTGTTCTTTTAAATAGAATTGTTTAAATTTGCAAACTGAATTGTATGCTGTGTTTAAATGTTCAGATATCATTAGATATTTCACTGCATATTTTTCAGCTTAATGGCCTCTGAAATTGGTGCTCTGTCACTAAGACGTACTACACAAACAAAGCATTTTCTGCCCAGTGTAAAGGCTTCTTATTCAGTTTCCCTACAGTAAATGGTAAATGGTAAATGGACTGCATTTACAGTATATAGCGCTTTTTACTACTCTTACGAGTACCAAAGCGCTTTACAATTATGCCTCACATTCACCCATCCACACTCACATTCACACACCGGTGCTAAGATAATAGTTGTGCAACTTATTGAATCTTTCCATTTTTTCAAAAACAACAGAAGGGGACATAAATGGGGGTGTCGGACCCGTAACCAGCTGAGATGAGGGAGCTGCAGCCTGCGCTGGAACCTGATACGGAGGGGTGGGATGAACCATGGCCACAACTGGTGCTGGTTCGTCCTTTGGGGTTAAAAAGACTGGGGACAGCACATTTAATTAAAGTGAATCCTTATGTCACTCTACATAAGAACATAAGAACATAAGAAATATACAAACGAGAGGAGGCCATTCGGCCCATCGAGCTCGCTTGGGGAGAACTTAACTAATAGCTCAGAGTTGTTAAAATCTTATCTAGCTCTGATTGAAAGGAACCCAAGGATTCAGCTTGCACTACGTTATCAGGAAGACTATTCCATACTCTGACTACACGCTGTGTAAAGAAGTGCTTCCTTAAATCCAGTTTGAAATGTTCTCCCGCTAATTTCCACCTATGGCCACGAGTTCTTGTATTTGAACTAATGCTGAAGTAACTATTCGGTTGAACAGCATCCAAACCTGTTAGAATCTTATAGACCTGGATCATGTCCCCCCTCAGTCTCCTTTGCTTGAGGCTGAACAGATTTAGCTCAAATAACCTTTCCTCGTATGACATTCCTCTAAGACCAGGAATCATTCTTGTGGCCCTACGCTGCACCTTTTCTAAGGCCGCTATGTCCTTTTTAAGATATGGTGACCAAACCTGTACACAATATTCTAGGTGAGGTCTCACCAAGGAATTGTATAATCTTAGCATTACCTCCCTTGACTTAAACTCCACACACCTGGAGATATACCCCAACATCCTATTGGCCTTTTTTATTGCTTCCCCGCACTGGCGAGAATGAGACATGGAAGCATCAACATACACACCAAGGTCTTTCTCATAATCAGCTACCTTTATTTCAGTAGGTCCCATAAAATACCTGTACTTTATATTTCTGCTCCCTACATGGAGTACCTTACATTTGTCTATGTTAAATTTCATCTGCCAGGTGTCAACCCAGTCACTAATTAAATTAAGATCCCGCTGTAGCTGCTGAGCCGCTAGTTCAGTATCTGCTACAACAAAACTACATCACATACATCACAGATATCACACTTGGCAGTCAGTATTGCACATTGAGAAAAATTCTGCCATCTTATTGGATACAGGAAACGCAAGCTTTGGAGACTTATGCGCTGGTCTTGACACAAAACACAAAATACTGTACATGTATGAAGTAATTGCCAGTTTATTGGTAAAATATTTTTGTTAAAGCTTTTTAAATATTACATAATAATATAAGTGATATAAAAACCTGTGAGAATCTAAATACTATCTACAACTTCATAGAGTATGATACTCAATGCAGCCTCTGCAAATGTTTCCAGAATCTAGCCGGGGCAATTTCTTCTGATGTAGCAGCAGATCTCCATCATGATCTCCAAACTGCAGCTGACAGTGTGTGAGGAGCAGGAGAGAGATCTCTACTCAGTACCACTGTAATGAGAGACACTCACCTGTGAGCCCAGCAATGAGAAGAAACAGGAGCATCAGAGGATCCATACGTGTGTGTGTCACTGAGCCCAGATCTGAGGAAAACTGACCCTCACTTCCTTATCCTCTGGACCTTCACTGACTCTGTCGTTTCTATTCTCACACACAGCAGGCAGAGTGAAAGGGGAGTGAACACTTTAAACAGGAAGTGAGAAAACCACAAGGCTGAATATTTAGCACCAAATACTTTAGCAAGTCATTCTATTATTATTACTATATACAGCGTAAAACTTATAATAAAATGCATCATAATTTTTCTTTATGCTGCTAGGACACTAAAAGATTTACTATGCACAAGGCATATATATTTGCTTATGATGACAATAGAATTTGTAGTATTAAACAAGGGAGCCATGGTTTGAATAAAAGAGGCTCTGTGATGCACTTTGTGTGAGAGAATGGAAGGGAATAGCTGTGCAGACATCTGACATGGGATTAATGCCTACAGAAGGTCAGGATGACGATAATTATGGTATGGAGTATCTAAGGGGGTAACCCAGGTGATTACACAATCACGTACAAGAAAAATTGAGTCATTTGAAGGGAACTTTGATTACCTGTTCAGTAATGAACAAACACCAGTTTATTAGTAATAGTAATAGACAAATTTTAACTAATCATTCATCCACAGGGCGAAGCTGCAGCAATTTCACTGGGACTGGGCACTACCTGAACTGGGTTCAGTGATATCAGGTCAGCTGCCTTCCGCCATCTCCTCTTTCAATGTCCAGTGAAAGCGAGCAAAGCAGCTGTGTGCTTTGGGGAGTCAATGGAAGAATTTGTGGAGAGTTTCGAGGCACCATGTCGCAGAGAAGTGATGTGTTGAGTGGCCTTCCATGGCTGAGTTCCAGGGAGCCGGACCTTCTCGGCAACAAGAGGGAGCAGTAAGGGCAGGTTGTCTGCGTCAGTACTAGAAGCCCAGAAAGGTCTTCCTCTTCCTTGGGCTCCTCCAGTCGCTATCGCTCCATGGATCAATTAGTGGACTGTTGACGATCCACTGAAGTGTGCAGGCCAGTGGCTTGGGCCAAGGCAGGAGGCTGGGTGTTGGGGCCAAAACAGATACCAAGGACTGGGGCTCTGACCCCATCACCACTGGATCACCTGCAGGAGCAAAGGACACGAATCCCAGCACAAGGGGTGTCACAGAGTCTGGGGATCATCCTGCTTAGATTGCAGAACTATTCAACTGCTCCAGTTACTAATTTAATCCAATGTATGATATTTGTAAACATTCTTTAATAGACATTACCACCAAAATTCCTGTAGTAATTAACAGCTATTTTAGAGCGGAATTCCAAAAATGTTACGTGTTTCCACAGTTTTGGCCACTAGTGTAGACTGTGGGGCCAGTTGCAATATTGTTTCTGTACACATAGTAATTCCTGACATTCTGACTGAAAAGACAAATCAGTTACTAGCAATGTATAACAAAAGTACACTGTAGCCCTTCGTCTGATGTAAACAAGTACTGAAGAACCTAAAAATATGAAAAGGTATCATGTACTGTAGTCTTCATGGACTATGAATCTGTTGAAGGTGCAGTAAGAGAATATACTGGCACTAGACAGTGCTGTGACAGAAGATTCCACAGAAGGGCCATGGACAGTGGAGCACATTAAAGCTACATATCCTGATGTTTTCAAAGGCGATGGCTGCTTGGATGGAGAATATGAGATAGAAGTAGACAGGAGGGCAACACCAGTCAAGCTATCAGAGAGACAGGTTCTGCTTTCCATCATGTCTGCTTTAAAGGAAGAGCTGCTTCACCTAAAGAGGAGGGGAATAGTAACACCTGTGGACAAAAGCATGGAGTGGAGCAGCCTAGTCCTCACAAAGAAGCCAAACGGTGAGCTCAGCGTGTGTACAGACCCTAAACCACTGAATAAAGCACTGAAGAGGAACCATTTTCCTCTCCCTACCATTGATGACATCTTGCTAGATCTAAAGAAGCTTTTCAGTGTGTGACATCAGAAATGCCTGTTGGCCTGTCAAGCTGGAGGAAAACTTCAGCTACCCGACCACTTTCTCGCCCCCTTGTGGCAGGTACAGGCGGCTGTGCATACCTATGGGCATCAGCACTGCTCCAGAGATTTTCCAAAGATGACTGAGCCCTGGAACGGCTTGGAGGGAGGTCATGTGATTACAGACGGCATTTCGATCACAGGTGAGGGAGACACAATGGAACTGGCAGAGAAAGATCTTGACAGAAGACTGACGTAATTTATGGACAGATGTACTGAGTAAAACATCAGGCTAAATGCAAAGTAAGAGTGAGACAGACGCTGTTCCATTCATAGGATATTTACTGACAGTGGATGGACTTCAAATTGATCCAGAAAAAGGCAAAGCAATCCAGCAGATGCCCAACACATGTTAAGGGGGGCAAAGACTCCTAAAAATGGTAAATTTCTTAGCCAAGTTTTGCAGCCACCGTTCAGACCAGTGTGAGCCTCTGCGACAGCCGACCCATAAAGGCAGTTTGTGGGAGTGGACAGACATTCAGGATGCTGCATTCTCCAAAATCAGAGAGTCCATTGTGAATGCACCGGTACTGAAATATTATGATCCCAAGGAAGACTTGATTCTCCAGTGTGATGCTTCAGACACCAGTTTGGGTGCAGCTGTGATACAATGCAGAAAACCCGTGGCTTTTGGGAGCAGAGCACTCATGCAAAGGATATGCTCAAATAGAAAAGGAGCTTCTAACAATAGATACTTCATTGATCAATACTGGTGACTAGAGGGGATACCTGACTTCCTAAGAGAGAATCGGATTTATCCAGGACTGGGTCATGGACAACATTAGCATCTGTTCCTGTAATGAACTCATAATCATGGAGTTTAAGGATATGGCTAGAGAGGTCCAGGAAGAATGAGCTTTGTGGGGGCGTGGGAGCATAAGCAGAAGCGAAACAGATCTTACTTCACCCAACTCAGACAGGATAGAATTAGAACATTTCTGTGCACTGCTGCCACATGGTGGACACAGAAAAGACTGCAGTCAATTCTAAAATCAGTCAGTCAGCCCAGACGTCTTTACTCTGAGTATAACCTCTTACCTGACATTAATCCATAGGAGATGCCCGTCCATCAGAGGGCTCATACACAGTTAAGGGCGGAACTACATGCTGTCAAATTATAGTGAATTTGTACATTTTCCTAGGATGTCTGCTGTTAGTCATTATAAACAGGAAGTGAAATAACAACCAACCTAAAGTAAGTGATTCTCACCTGGTGGCCCATCAGAGGATGAAGAGGAGCATCAGAGGAGCCTTTTTATGTGTCTCACTGACCTCAGATCTGTGGAGACTGACACTCACGTCCCAATTTTCCGTAACTTCACTGTTTCTCTGTCTTCTCTATGCTCACATACAGCAGTCACAGTAAAGAGGGAAGGGTCACTTTACACATCACACAGGAAGTGATGCAACAACAATGATGTTTCGTACACAATGGGGTCCCTGGTCCTCCTCAGTTATATCCAGGTTTTCATGGTTCATCATCATGAGTTTGACACTGTAATATTACTTGTCAGGGTCGGTGCCCGTCTGGCCCTGTACTCTGTGCCTTTTCCCTGTCTGATGTTGCCTTAGTCAGGCCGCCGTGTGGCTCAGTGGGCTGAGTGTGCAGCTCAGAGGCAGACATCCCTCCTTCATCAGCTTGAGGTCTGAGTTCAGTCTCACCTTCTGTGTCATATTTTGGTTTTATTTAATCTGTATCCATTCCTCACTGGAATACCAGGGTCTCTCTCTGCAGTGCTTTCCTTACAACTTTGCTATTTGCTTTTAAAGCACTCAGTGGATTAGCCCCACAATACATTTCAGATCTGCTATTTCCATATTCAACCCCCCCGGTCTTTCTCTGTAGCTGCCCCCTGACTTTGGAATAGTCTCCACATTAAGCCCTGCACTACTATTGAAGAGTATAAATCTTAAGTTAAAGATCCACCTTCTCTCTTGCTTTCCAGGTTCTCCTATGGTTTTTGTCATGAAGTTTTTAATGACACATTTCATTTAATTTTAATTAACCTCTTACTCTTTACATCTGTTACTTATTGTACTACATTTCCATAAATTTTTATTTTCTTATTTCTTATATAAGAACATACATAAGAACATAAGAACTATACAAACGAGAGGAGGCCATTCGGCCCATCGAGCTCGCTTGGGGAGAACTTAACTAATAGCTCAGAGTTGTTAAAATCTTATCTAGCTCTGATTTAAAGGAACCCAAGGATTCAGCTTGCACTACGTTATCAGGAAGACTATTCCGTACTCTGACTACATGCTGTGTAAAGAAGTGCTTCCTTAAATCCAGTTTGAAATGTTCTCCCGCTAATTTCCACCTATGGCCACGAGTTCTTGTATTTGAACTAATGCTGAAGTAACTATTCGGTTGAACAGCATCCAAACCTGTTAGAATCTTATAGACCTGGATCATGTCCCCCCTCAGTCTCCTTCAGTGTGCAAGTATGCATGCTTTCATGTAATTTTATTTATACATTTTACCATCAATATAGTACTTGCTAATCAGTTCTCTCTAGACTGGGAAGCACTTTGGATAAACTCCTGTTGTTTTTAAATGTGCTCTATAAATAAATGACTTGACTTCCTGAGGCATCAGATCCCTTGGTTTAGATGGTTGGTTTAGAGCACAGGTGTCAAACTCCAGTCCTGGAGAGCAAGAGCCCTGCACATTTTTGGGTTTCCCCTCATTTAACACACCTGATTCAACTCCATGTGCTAATTACCACACAGCTCTTGAGCTGAATCATTTGTAGTGGAACAGGGAAAGAACTAAGCTATACAACCTCCAGGACTGGAGTCCGACACCCCTGGTTTAGACGGTGTGTTTAGTTTAGACGGTGTGTTTAGTTTAGACGGTGTGGTCTGCTGGGGCAGCAGCATCTCTGCTGGGGACAGGAAGAGACTAAACAGGCTGATCCGGAGGGCCAGCTCTGTTCTAGGATGCCCTCTGGACCCAGTGGAGGGTGTGAGTGACAGGAGAATGGTGGCTAAGCTGCCATCCCTGTTGGATAACATCTATCACCCCATGCAGGAGACTCTGACAGCACTGAGCAGCTCCTTTAGTGGCCGGCTGCTGCATCCACGATGTGGGAAGGAGAGATTCAGAAGGTCTTTCCTTCCAACTGCTGTCAGACTCTATAACAAAGTCCTTGCAGCTGACCACACACACACACACACATAGACTAACAAAACACACACATCCAATACACCATGGGGTTTTCTTATGTGCAATATTTCTTTGAGTGCAATTCCACAGTGTCGTACATATATTTATGTTTATATTTTTATATCCACTCTGTACATATATAGATTTTATTCTATTGTTTTTCATTTTTGCTGCTTTATTCTTGTACTGTCCACTTTCTCCCGTGACAATGCAAATTTCCCACTTGTGGGACTAATAAAGGATATCTTATCTTATCTTATCTTATCTTATCTTATCTTATCTTATCTTATCTTATCTTATCTTAGCTCCTGTGTGTGACTGCCCTCTAGTGGATAAACAAAATTCAGCTACATAAGTCAATATTACAGTTTTTTCCAATCATTTTCACACTTGTCTCAATACCATGACTTTTTCCAAACACTTCACACTGTAAACTTTCGGTGCAAAATGCAGTAATACCACCAGAACACTTCACACTTCACCCAAAAGTGGCACATGCTGCCAAACCTATAGCACATGCACTCTCTCACAAGACGACTTTGTCACACAAAGTACAATGCATGAAAAAACACAAACAACTTGAAGCGCTGCAAAATGTCTAGTGTTATCTTACAGTAAACATCATAATACAAACAAATAATACAGTAAATAAATTCAGCTGCGCAATACACTGGAAAAGAAAAATACATTACAACCACCTACTGAAAGTACATTACATTCAATACAAAAGAAAAAAAAACAAAACAAAAATCGCCAAATAGCAAAGTCTCACTGTATACAGTTGCGTATACTGTTGTCCTGGACTAATTCATTCGGTCCCTTGCATTTGGCCATAAATTTTCATCAACATCACACTATTTTCTCTTGCAATACACCACGGAAAAAAATCTCTTTCAGTGCCTTATCCAGCTCTGGATGTCCTCCACATGGATGTCCACACACCCAGCAGCCATTGCATCTAAAAGCCACATCTGATCATGTGGCCGATGGTCATATACCTTCCATCCCCATGCAGAAAAAAATCCTTCAGTCGGGTTGAGAAATGGAGAGTATGGTGGCAAGAATAATGACATCATCCAGGGATGGGCTATAAACCACTCTGTGACTTGGTGGGAGTGATGAAAGGCCACATTGTCCCACACAATCACAAATACTGGTAAATTCTTCCTCTCCCTCCTGTGGGAGGTAAATGCTAAATCCTACAGTAGTGGGTTACAGTAAAGACAAACGTGCATCGATGCGTCAGTTTTTTCCTGGAGACTTTTCTCAAATCACACCGCTACAGTAATATACACATCAATCAAATGCCTTCAGTCAGAATGCTCTAAATAGTGTATAGTATTTGTTGCTTTGTCTGAAAATCCTGACAATTGATGCCTCTGTGGATCTAGGCAGGTGGGGTTGAACTCTTAGACCCGCTTTCCTCAGGGACAGACCATGATTTCCAACATGGTCAAATACTGTGGCTCTGATTTCATCAGTAGCCATGGTTCTTCCTCTTCCTCTCCGTTGATGTCTTCTTGCTCTTTCTCTGTCTCTTGCTGCATCCATTGTTAACTGGCTAAAGAAAAATGGCAATGGAAAATGCGGATCCAAAGATTTGTACATATGGCAAATTGGCACTAACCACACAAATTCCTAGATAGATGCTTAGCTGAAATTACAGGCAGGTATGTGCTTTCATTCAGCTTTCCAGCTTCAAGCATTGTAAAGTGCTTGGTGGTGATCTAGGGGGATGGTGGTGGTCTAGTAGTTAGGGATCTGGCTGGGCTCCCATTCGGAACACCGGAAGCTTGTGAGTTCACTCCCAGGGGATGCCACCATTGTGCCCCTGAGCAAAGGCCCTTGACCCCAACTTGCTCCAGAAGGACTGTCCCTGTAGATACAGTACTTCACTGTAAGTCGCTTTGGAAAAAAGTACCTGCTAAATGAATAAATGTAAATGTTTTACTGTAATATATGTGTTGCCATACCCACTATTTATGCACAGAATACATTGTGTTGCGATGCAAAAAGGAAAGAGACACTCTATGACCTCATTTGTATAAATGGTAACAAAGCAGCAAACAAAAACAAAATTATAAAATTTCTGCTAAAAGCATAATTATTTGTGTTAGTGCAAGTGCATAGTGTCCTTTGTCTGTCAAAATGGAGCATATTTCAATTTACAGTGCAATAAAATTTAATTTAAATTCACTGAAAATTAACTGTTTTGAACAGATTATCTAAACATCTGAAAAATCGGCTGTAGTTGTACAAAGTTTTGCTGGTGGCAAACACTGACTGAGAGAAGTATTCATAAAATTTGGGGGAAGTGGTGATTGAATGCATATTGTGTCAAGGCAATGCAAAAGCATACATAGTTTAGCTCACATAGTCCAATTTTATGGTGCATGTGTTAAGTGTTTGGAAAAAGTGGACATGGTATTGAGAAACACGTCAAAATGATTGGAAAAAAGTGTAATACATTTAACCCAAGTGTATTTTATGGCTTCACTGTGAGGCTTGACTGTATTTTCCTCCTCAATGATTAGTTTAATCTAGCTGGTGAAGCTGAAGGCAGAGAGGGAAATTAGTTTAGTCATGACTTCAGAAGTTACCCTGACAAGCGATTCTGTACAATCAGGGATGGAGCTGTTGGTTGGGCTGGTCATCGCCTGCTTTTTCTGACTGATGTAGGTCTGAATGTAAAGTTTCAAACTGCTTAATATGTATTAATCTGTTTTATAATGTTCACACAAAAGAGCTTTTAATGTGTGTTGCACCTTACATCTCCTACTGTACAATGTGCTTCTGCATTTGATTCCTCCTTGACTGGGGGGTAAAGAGAAATAACTAGCAAGAGAGACAGAGAAACTTTTTGGAGGTGCTATTGTCCAAAGTTGAACTGACTGTCCAAAGCCTTTTGGTTGTCAAATGTAAAAAAGTTCATCTAAATCACCTATTACCCACTGTAATCCTTTCTATACCCACCTCTGTATGACTTCACAGAGCATCACTGCCAACAAAATAAGAGGGTTACAGTTAAAGTAGGTGAAAAAATTTCATGTAAAATTTGCCAATCCAGGTTTTCAGCACCATGGACAGCAGCCTACTGTTGCTTAAAGGGCATTATTATGCTCACTTTCAGTTTATAATTTTATATCTATGATCAACTAGAATAGAGTATGCATGCTTCAGTGTTCGAAAAGCACATATTGTTTTCTCATAATGCACATGTCTATTCACCCTCTGTCTAATCCCACCCCCAATGAGTCCAGTGTGGTTTGATTGGTCGGTTTACCCTTCATTCCCCTGTCTTTCAGTCTGCAGACAGATCCTTGCAGGTAGGCAGACAATAAGGATTGTGTTATGAGGTGACCTCATCATGTCATGGAAGTAAGGGCTGGAATTCCAATGAGGTGTTTTAGGCAGATGAGAGATGAGTGGTTTCTGTGCTGAGAGTTACTCCCTTTGCTATGTACTTTGCATCTAAAGACTTTGCAGACCGTTTACATGCAGTTGAAGCCATGTAACACACTAATAGAAAGGGAAAAGCATAATAGGTCCCATTTACTGAGTGTTATAGCAATATGCAATATATTATTTTATATATAAATTTCTTTTGACGTTGACCAGAAGGTATGTGATACCCCCCCCCCCCCCCCCCCCCTTATCAGATAAGTAAGAGCTGCTGTCAGCTGAGACAAGCTGGTGTGATTCATTTCAATTCAATATTACTTGTGTCGCGCATTTTCACAACATTACATTGTCTCAAAGCACTTTACCTTATCCCTGCCCAAAGCCCACAGAGAGCAAACCAGTGGCAAGGAAAAACTCCCTAGAAGGAAGAAACCTTGGGAGGAACCAGAATGAAAGGGGAAGCCCATCCTGCAAGTGCTGGCAGAGGAAGTGATATGAGCAAAATGGCAAAGTTCCAGTTCACACTGTCCATATTTTAAGATTAAAATGAGTAAAAAGTGGGCGGTCCTGATTTCGTGTCCTACATCACACTCCAAGCACTGGCTGTACAGGTTCCCAGGAGACAATCCAACACTGCAGATAAACCTCCCTGTTTAACTGACTGCCATGGTATGACTACACAGATTGAGCAGGGCCGCATGAGAAAGGTCTCACTGCAGTTAGCGTAACCATTTATTTTACAACTCATCTCGTCTCATTCTGCTTCATAAAGGTCACACCCCACTCCCAACTTCCTCTGACGCAAGGAGATTCATGCACAAATGGCTACAGCATAAACTGAAACAATAATGATATATGAAAAGGCATTTCATACAAACACAGTATAACAAACTACATGTCACTGCAGGGCTTTAGAGAATAGCTACTTCAATAATTGCATAGTGATATTGAAGAAGAACATGTCATCGACTATGCCCACTAATCATGGCAGCCTTAATGCATATATCAATAAAAGTTTTTACATTTTTTATATGTATTGTCTCTGTTTACGTGATAACGAAGACCTAAATATATATTTGCTTTAAATATGTGACTCATGTTAGAGAAAATATAAGTAAACCATGAGGACAGAAAAGTAACAGGAATGACCGACATATAGTGCCAAACAGATAAGGTGCAAAGACTGTACTCATAGTACAGACAAAGTAAACGCAGGGCACTATGTAGGGTAGGTTGTAAATTTGTTTGCACTTTGCAGCTTACCTTGCGTTGACTCTTTGTAGTACGGTCCCCACGACGGTGGTGGAAATAAAAGGGGCTGGTTATCAGGGGGCATGGATTTTGTGGCAGTTTCTATATTGGCGTTGCTGGTGGAGGGAGCTGCATTTCTGGGTTTGGATTCTGCAATGGCTTGAATGTCCTGTGTATTAAGGTGAACACGCGGACGGTTACATCGTCCACACAGCATAGAATTAATAAGACTTGTTCACTGTCCTCCTGTTACTGTAATATTCTGGGAAGTTGTGATTGTTCAACTCCACTGCGCACAGTTAGGAGCAACTCCACCTAGCAGACATACGTACGAGGTGATTGAGGTATGGAATGATTCTGTCCCTGTATGGACTAATCATCCCCAAATTCTATTGCGTCCATGATTCACCCATATCATTGTGCCAAGGTTGAGCAGCACAACATGTTTTTCCAAGCCTCAGATCACAAGACCCACGGATAGTGAGGATAGCTGAGAAGATCATTAGAGTCTCTCTCCCCTCCGTCATGGACATTCACATCACACGCTCCATCTGCATAGCCACCAACATTGTGGATGACCCCACCCACCCCTCACATTATCTTTTCACACTCCTAGCGTCTGGAAAAGCATTCAGGCCTTCAACCCAGACTCAGAAACATGACATCAGACTACTGAACTCTCAGAGACTGATCTGATACCACACACAACACACACACACACACACACACACACACACACACACACACACACAGTGTTTGTAATTATATCTTTGTGGGGACTCTCCATTCATTTCTATGGAGAAAACTGTAATCCCAACATGACAAGACTTCAAGACTTTTTATTGTCATTGTACAGTTGCCTGGACAACGAAATTAGCTAGCAAGAACACAAAGATGCAAGAAAGTGTCAGTACAAGATATAAGAATAATAAACACAGTATATACAATGTATAGGTACAAGAGACATTGGGGGGTATATGCAAGGGTGTCATAAATATAATAAATAAGGGGGAAGGGCTTTTGTCATAGATAAGTGACACTATTGGGTAGGTTGGTAATTGCACATTTGCCAAGATATTGCACATAGAGCCATAGTCAGTAGCAGCAGTGAGTATGGAGTATGGACGAAAACTGCACAAACACGTGCACACGCACACACCCACACCCATACACACATACATACTTATGGACACCATAAGCTTAAAAAGATAGCAGTGAGGGGAGGATTGAAGGAGTAATGTTAGTGATCTGGTGCATTAAGAGTTCTGACTGCCCATGGGTAGAAGCTATTTTTTACTCTGTTTTACTGAGTGATGTGATTTACTTAGATTTCCAGAAGGCCTTTGATGTTGTCCCCCACAAACGGCTCTTGCTAAAGCTTAAAGCTGCAGGGATTTTAGGAACTGTGGCAGCTTGGATCAAAAACTGACAGGAAGCAGCGAGTAGTTATTAGAGGCACAATGTCACAGTGGGCCTCCGTTCATAGTGGGGTACCGCAGGGTTCAATTTTAGGACCACTATTGTTCCTAATTTACATTAATGATATTGATACAAATACATACAGTAAACTGGTTAAATTTGCAGACGACACCAAGGTGGGCGGTGTAGCAGATACTGATCTAGCAGCAGAGAGGCTTCAACGGGATCTGGATTTAATTAGCGAATGGGCTGATACTTGGCAGATGAAATTTAACACGGATAAATGTAAGGTAATCCATGCAGGGAGCAGAAATATAAAGTACAGATATTTTATGGGTTCCACTGAAATAAAGGTAGCTGATTACGAGAAAGATCTCGGTATGTATGTTGATGCTTCCATGTCCCACTCTCGCCAGTGTGAGGAAGCAATAAAAAAGGCGAACAGAATGTTGGGTTATATCTCTAGGTGTGTGGAGTTTAAGTCAAGGGAGGTTATGTTACACTTATATAATTCCTTGGTAAGACCCCACCTAGAATACTGTGTGCAGGTTTGGTCACCATACCTCAAGAAGGACATTGCTGCCTTAGAAAAGGTGCAACGAAGAGCTACGAGAATGATTCCTGGTCTTAGAGGAATGTCTTATGAGGAGAGGTTAGCGGAACTGAATCTGTTTAGCCTTGAGCAAAGGAGACTAAGGGGGGATATGATTCAGGTCTATAAGATTCTAACGGGTCTGGATGCTGTTCAGCCAAATGACTATTTCAATATTAGTCTAAATACTAGAACTCGTGGCCATATGTGGAAATTAGCGGGAGAACATTTTAAAACAAATTTGAGGAAGCACTTCTTTACACAGCGTGTAGTTAGAGTATGGAATAGTCTTCCTGCTAGTGTAGTGGAAGCTAAAACCATGGGTTCCTTTAAATCAGAGCTAGATAAGATTTTAACAACTCTGAGCTATTAGTTAAGTTCTCCCCAAACGAGCTTGATGGGCCGAATGGCCTCCTCTTGTTTGTAAATTTCTTATGTTCTTATGTTCTTATGTTTTGCACCTGATGGATCTGAACCTTTTTCCAGAGGGCAGTATGTTGAATAGGTGGTGGTTAGGATGGAGGTGGTCTTTTATGATCGCCCTGGCTCTGGAGAGACACCTAGAGCTAGCAATGGAGTCCAGGGAGGGGAGTGGACAGCCAATCACCTTCTCTGCTGTTCTAGTGACCCCCTGGAGTCTCTTCTTATCGGCAGCTGTACAGCCAGCGTACCACACGGGGATGGCATGTGCCAGCACACTCTCGATTGTGGCTTGATAGAAGGACACCAGCAGATTGGTTTGCAGCCTGTTCCATTTCAGAACCCTCAGGAAATAGAGGAGTTGCTGGGCTTTCTTCACTAGGGCGGTAGTGTTTGTAGTCCAAGACAGATCCTCGGAGATGTGGGTCCCGAGAAACTTGAAGGAGGACACCCTCTCCACATAGTCACCTTTTATAGAGAGGGGGGGGGGATCAGCTTTTGTCTTCCGGAAGTCCATGACCAACTCCTTGGTTTTCCTGGTGTTGAGGGTTAGGTTGTTGTAGTCACACCATTCTGTCAGGCTCTGGACCTCATCTCTGTAGGCGGTGTCGTCATCGTTAGTGATGAGCCCAACCAGAGTGGTGTCATCTGCGAATTTGATAATGGTGTTGCAGGGATGCGTGGGGGTGCAGTCACTGGTGTAGATGGTATACAGGAGAGGGCTCAGCACACATCCCTGTGGTGAGCCAGTGCTGAGTGACAGGGTGGATGATCTCCGGTTACCAACCTTGACAGATTGTGTCCGGTCAGTAAGGAAGTTTTTGATCCATGCACATGTAGCGGGGGGGAAGTCCAGGTTAACCAGCTTGGCTATGAGGATTTCTGGGATGATGGTATTAAAGGCTGAGCTAAAATCAATGAAGAGCATCCTTACTGAAGTCCTAGGATTCTCTAGGTGATACAGAGCAGAGTGGAGGGCAGTGGAGATTGCATCCTCAGTGGACCTGTTTGCCTTACAGTATATGCAAACTGGTGGGGGTCGAAGCTGGGGGGGAGGCAGTCCTTTATGTGCTTTAGGACCAGCTTCTCAAAGCACTTCGCAACCACGGGTGTCAATGCAATGGGTCTGTAGTCATTGAGGTCACTGATGGAGGAGGACTTGGGGACTGGTACTATAGTTGCAGATTTCAAGCAATGAGGGACAGTGGCTTGTGACAGGGAGAGGTTGAAAAGTCTGGTGAACACAGGAGACAGCTGGTCGGCACAGACTTTGAGCACACTCCCAGGTATTCCGTCAGGGCCAGCAGCTTTCCTCTGATTAACTGCTCTGAACATATTGTAAACCTGGTGTTCTTGGAGGGTGAGTGTGTGTGAGCTGGGCTCAGAGGAGGCAATGGGCAAGGCGGTCTGCATGGTAGGGGTGTCTACAGCTCTCTCAAAGTGGGCAAAGAAGTGGTTTAGTTCCTCTGCTAATGAGATGTCCATGTTTTCTGTATTTGCCCCGCTGCCTTTGTAATTGGTGATGTGTTTCAGGCCCTCCCATACCTTTCTGGGGTTGTTGTCTGAAAGGTGATCCGATAGCTTATTTGAATAGTAATAGTACCACACACACACACACAGAGAGAGAGAGAGAGAGAGAGATTAGGTATCTGAATATTTGTGGGGATTCTCCATTCATTTGTATGGGCATAACCCCAATCCTAACTATGGCAACCTTAATCCTTAATCCCTACAGTAGTAACCAAGAAGTAACAGTAAGTAAGCAAACAAAATACAAGACTTTTTGAATTATTATTCCTTTGATTGCATTCACAGAATTCTATAAAATTGAGTTTTTTCATTTGGGCACCAAAAACATGTCCCTACAAAGTAAAAATAACATGTTTTTATAACACTGTGGGGACATTTGGTCCCCACAACATAATATATACATTACCACCCACCCAAACACACACAGACTGGCTTACCTATATCCTCTATAGATTCCTGAATGGAATATCTGCAAAGCAGTTATTATGGCATGGCGTTAGGTTTGAACATTAGAACATGCAGTTTTTAAGGACACTGCACTAATTCTAAAGGAAACACTGCACTAATTGTAAAATGGTTTTAAATGAACTTTATTTAACATAAAATAAAATAGAAATCAAACCAAAATTTTGTCTCTCAAAAAACTTGTATATGACATATCTTCGAAATTAAAAACACCAGGATACTGAATTTGAATAACAAGAACTATAGTCTTCTTTCTCAAAAGCGTAAACAACTATCTGAAGACCTACTAGTTCCTGAATTCTAGATGTTGCCTATGAAATTCGTTGAGAGTTGACGTCGGCCTACCAATGTTGCTAAAATGCTAATTGCGTCAACCAGCTATGGAAATACAGCGGCGGTACACCCCCAATACAGCGGTATTACGCATTACCGTAATGCTGCCTAGCAAAAACATAATGTCATAAGAAAATTACAGACAGACTTTATAGACAGAGCTGCGTGGTTACCTATTGACAAGTAGATACATGATTTGGGGGCTTGAAAGGCAGATAGATATCCAATCACGCCCAGCTACAGTAAGCACAATATAAAGATACTACTTCTGATTGGACCAGCTTCAAATTCGTCCCTCCCTGACAATAAATTCTTGTTTTTATTCGTTGAACATAATGTCAGTACATCGCTTCATACATTTCGACCAATTAAATATCTCAGTGGTTTCCACAGAAACAAAATCATTGCAGGTTAAACACAAACATTCTGACAGAGAGATGGCGCAGAGGTGAGCAGCATCTCTTCGTATGTTTCTTGCTATTTCTTCAGATTATGTTTTGCTACCATATTTAATTTTATATTTGATTTTATGTCCTGATATTGTACATGCAAATATTGCGGCACAATATCGTTGAAATATATTTATAATTAGTAGTTTAAACTGTAGATGCTGTGGCCATT
>NW_027326116.1:0-56918 GCF_048594095.1 Paramormyrops kingsleyae
AAAACGTGTTTTCGTGAAGAAATCATGACAAACTAACACAAAATGAAGATTTCATTATAACTTGACATTCTGAGTTGTTTTCATGAAACCTGCGCTTCCCCTACAAGAGTTCAACCTACCATTATAGGAAAACGTGTTTTCGTGAAGAAATCATGACAAACTAACACAAAATGAAGATTTCATTATAACTTGACATTCTGAGTTGTTTTCATGAAACCTGCGCTTCCCCTACAAGAGTTCGACCTACCATTATAGGAAAACGTGTTTTCCTGAAGAAATCATGACAAACTAACACAAAATGAAGATTTCATTATAACTTGACATTCTGAGTTGTTTTCATGAAACCTGCGCTTCCCCTATAAGAGTTCAACCTACCATTATAGGAAAACGTGTTTTCGTGAAGAAATCATGACAAACTAACACAAAATGAAGATTTCATTATAACTTGACATTCTGAGTTGTTTTCATGAAACCTGCGCTTCCCCTACAAGAGTTCAACCTACCATTATAGGAAAACGTGTTTTCGTGAAGAAATCATGACAAACTAACACAAAATGAAGATTTCATTATAACTTGACATTCTGAGTTGTTTTCATGAAACCTGCGCTTCCCCTACAAGAGTTCAACCTTCCATTATAGGAAAACGTGTTTTCGTGAAGAAATCATGACAAACTAACACAAAATGAAGATTTCATTATAACTTGACATTCTGAGTTGTTTTCATGAAACCTGCGCTTCCCCTACAAGAGTTCGACCTACCATTATAGGAAAACGTGTTTTCGTGAAGAAATCATGACAAACTAACACAAAATGAAGATTTCATTATAACTTGACATTCTGAGTTGTTTTCATGAAACCAACGCTTCCCCTATAAGAGTTCGACCTACCATTATAGGAAAACGTGTTTTCGTGAAGAAATCATGACAAACTAACACAAAATGAAGATTTCATTATAACTTGACATTCTGAGTTGTTTTCATGAAACCTGCGCTTCCCCTACAAGAGTTCAACCTACCATTATAGGAAAACGTGTTTTCGTGAAGAAATCATGACAAACTAACACAAAATGAAGATTTCATTATAACTTGACATTCTGAGTTGTTTTCATGAAACCTGCGCTTCCCCTACAAGAGTTCGACCTACCATTATAGGAAAACGTGTTTTCGTGAAGAAATCATGACAAACTAACACAAAATGAAGATTTCATTATAACTTGACATTCTGAGTTGTTTTCATGAAACCTGCGCTTCCCCTACAAGAGTTCGACCTACCATTATAGGAAAACGTGTTTTCCTGAAGAAATCATGACAAACTAACACAAAATGAAGATTTCATTATAACTTGACATTCTGAGTTGTTTTCATGAAACCTGCGCTTCCCCTATAAGAGTTCAACCTACCATTATAGGAAAACGTGTTTTCGTGAAGAAATCATGACAAACTAACACAAAATGAAGATTTCATTATAACTTGACATTCTGAGTTGTTTTCATGAAACCTGCGCTTCCCCTACAAGAGTTCAACCTACCATTATAGGAAAACGTGTTTTCGTGAAGAAATCATGACAAACTAACACAAAATGAAGATTTCATTATAACTTGACATTCTGAGTTGTTTTCATGAAACCTGCGCTTCCCCTACAAGAGTTCGACCTACCATTATAGGAAAACGTGTTTTCGTGAAGAAATCATGACAAACTAACACAAAATGAAGATTTCATTATAACTTGACATTCTGAGTTGTTTTCATGAAACCTGCGCTTCCCCTACAAGAGTTCAACCTTCCATTATAGGAAAACGTGTTTTCGTGAAGAAATCATGACAAACTAACACAAAATGAAGATTTCATTATAACTTGACATTCTGAGTTGTTTTCATGAAACCTGCGCTTCCCCTACAAGAGTTCAACCTACCATTATAGGAAAACGTGTTTTCGTGAAGAAATCATGACAAACTAACACAAAATGAAGATTTCATTATAACTTGACATTCTGAGTTGTTTTCATGAAACCTGCGCTTCCCCTATAAGAGTTCAACCTACCATTATAGGAAAACGTGTTTTCGTGAAGAAATCATGACAAACTAACACAAAATGAAGATTTCATTATAACTTGACATTCTGAGTTGTTTTCATGAAGCCTGCGCTTCCCCTACAAGAGTTCAACCTTCCATTATAGGAAAACGTGTTTTCGTGAAGAAATCATGACAAACTAACACAAAATGAAGATTTCATTATAACTTGACATTCTGAGTTGTTTTCATGAAACCTGCGCTTCCCCTACAAGAGTTCGACCTACCATTATAGGAAAACGTGTTTTCCTGAAGAAATCATGACAAACTAACACAAAATGAAGATTTCATTATAACTTGACATTCTGAGTTGTTTTCATGAAACCTGCGCTTCCCCTACAAGAGTTCGACCTACCATTATAGGAAAACGTGTTTTCGTGAAGAAATCATGACAAACTAACACAAAATGAAGATTTCATTATAACTTGACATTCTGAGTTGTTTTCATGAAACCTGCGCTTCCCCTACAAGAGTTCAACCTACCATTATAGGAAAACGTGTTTTCGTGAAGAAATCATGACAAACTAACACAAAATGAAGATTTCATTATAACTTGACATTCTGAGTTGTTTTCATGAAACCTGCGCTTCCCCTACAAGAGTTCAACCTTCCATTATAGGAAAACGTGTTTTCGTGAAGAAATCATGACAAACTAACACAAAATGAAGATTTCATTATAACTTGACATTCTGAGTTGTTTTCATGAAACCTGCGCTTCCCCTACAAGAGTTCGACCTACCATTATAGGAAAACGTGTTTTCGTGAAGAAATCATGACAAACTAACACAAAATGAAGATTTCATTATAACTTGACATTCTGAGTTGTTTTCATGAAACCTGCGCTTCCCCTACAAGAGTTCGACCTACCATTATAGGAAAACGTGTTTTCGTGAAGAAATCATGACAAACTAACACAAAATGAAGATTTCATTATAACTTGACATTCTGAGTTGTTTTCATGAAACCAATGCTTCCCCTATAAGAGTTCGACCTACCATTATAGGAAAACGTGTTTTCGTGAAGAAATCATGACAAACTAACACAAAATGAAGATTTCATTATAACTTGACATTCTGAGTTGTTTTCATGAAACCTGCGCTTCCCCTACAAGAGTTCGACCTACCATTATAGGAAAACGTGTTTTCGTGAAGAAATCATGACAAACTAACACAAAATGAAGATTTCATTATAACTTGACATTCTGAGTTGTTTTCATGAAACCTGCGCTTCCCCTACAAGAGTTCGACCTACCATTATAGGAAAACGTGTTTTCGTGAAGAAATCATGACAAACTAACACAAAATGAAGATTTCATTATAACTTGACATTCTGAGTTGTTTTCATGAAACCTGCGCTTCCCCTACAAGAGTTCGACCTACCATTATAGGAAAACGTGTTTTCCTGAAGAAATCATGACAAACTAACACAAAATGAAGATTTCATTATAACTTGACATTCTGAGTTGTTTTCATGAAACCTGCGCTTCCCCTATAAGAGTTCAACCTACCATTATAGGAAAACGTGTTTTCGTGAAGAAATCATGACAAACTAACACAAAATGAAGATTTCATTATAACTTGACATTCTGAGTTGTTTTCATGAAACCTGCGCTTCCCCTACAAGAGTTCAACCTACCATTATAGGAAAACGTGTTTTCGTGAAGAAATCATGACAAACTAACACAAAATGAAGATTTCATTATAACTTGACATTCTGAGTTGTTTTCATGAAACCTGCGCTTCCCCTACAAGAGTTCGACCTACCATTATAGGAAAACGTGTTTTCGTGAAGAAATCATGACAAACTAACACAAAATGAAGATTTCATTATAACTTGACATTCTGAGTTGTTTTCATGAAACCAACGCTTCCCCTATAAGAGTTCGACCTACCATTATAGGAAAACGTGTTTTCGTGAAGAAATCATGACAAACTAACACAAAATGAAGATTTCATTATAACTTGACATTCTGAGTTGTTTTCATGAAACCTGCGCTTCCCCTACAAGAGTTCAACCTACCATTATAGGAAAACGTGTTTTCGTGAAGAAATCATGACAAACTAACACAAAATGAAGATTTCATTATAACTTGACATTCTGAGTTGTTTTCATGAAACCTGCGCTTCCCCTACAAGAGTTCGACCTACCATTATAGGAAAACGTGTTTTCGTGAAGAAATCATGACAAACTAACACAAAATGAAGATTTCATTATAACTTGACATTCTGAGTTGTTTTCATGAAACCTGCGCTTCCCCTACAAGAGTTCGACCTACCATTATAGGAAAACGTGTTTTCCTGAAGAAATCATGACAAACTAACACAAAATGAAGATTTCATTATAACTTGACATTCTGAGTTGTTTTCATGAAACCTGCGCTTCCCCTATAAGAGTTCAACCTACCATTATAGGAAAACGTGTTTTCGTGAAGAAATCATGACAAACTAACACAAAATGAAGATTTCATTATAACTTGACATTCTGAGTTGTTTTCATGAAACCTGCGCTTCCCCTACAAGAGTTCAACCTACCATTATAGGAAAACGTGTTTTCGTGAAGAAATCATGACAAACTAACACAAAATGAAGATTTCATTATAACTTGACATTCTGAGTTGTTTTCATGAAACCTGCGCTTCCCCTACAAGAGTTCAACCTACCATTATAGGAAAACGTGTTTTCGTGAAGAAATCATGACAAACTAACACAAAATGAAGATTTCATTATAACTTGACATTCTGAGTTGTTTTCATGAAACCTGCGCTTCCCCTACAAGAGTTCAACCTTCCATTATAGGAAAACGTGTTTTCGTGAAGAAATCATGACAAACTAACACAAAATGAAGATTTCATTATAACTTGACATTCTGAGTTGTTTTCATGAAACCTGCGCTTCCCCTACAAGAGTTCAACCTACCATTATAGGAAAACGTGTTTTCGTGAAGAAATCATGACAAACTAACACAAAATGAAGATTTCATTATAACTTGACATTCTGAGTTGTTTTCATGAAACCTGCGCTTCCCCTACAAGAGTTCGACCTACCATTATAGGAAAACGTGTTTTCGTGAAGAAATCATGACAAACTAACACAAAATGAAGATTTCATTATAACTTGACATTCTGAGTTATTTTCATGAAACCTGCGCTTCCCCTACAAGAGTTCAACCTACCATTATAGGAAAACGTGTTTTCCTGAAGAAATCATGACAAACTAACACAAAATGAAGATTTCATTATAACTTGACATTCTGAGTTGTTTTCATGAAACCTGCGCTTCCCCTACAAGAGTTCAACCTACCATTATAGGAAAACGTGTTTTCGTGAAGAAATCATGACAAACTAACACAAAATGAAGATTTCATTATAACTTGACATTCTGAGTTGTTTTCATGAAACCTGCGCTTCCCCTACAAGAGTTCAACCTACCATTATAGGAAAACGTGTTTTCGTGAAGAAATCATGACAAACTAACACAAAATGAAGATTTCATTATAACTTGACATTCTGAGTTGTTTTCATGAAACCTGCGCTTCCCCTACAAGAGTTCAACCTTCCATTATAGGAAAACGTGTTTTCGTGAAGAAATCATGACAAACTAACACAAAATGAAGATTTCATTATAACTTGACATTCTGAGTTGTTTTCATGAAACCTGCGCTTCCCCTACAAGAGTTCAACCTACCATTATAGGAAAACGTGTTTTCGTGAAGAAATCATGACAAACTAACACAAAATGAAGATTTCATTATAACTTGACATTCTGAGTTGTTTTCATGAAACCTGCGCTTCCCCTACAAGAGTTCGACCTACCATTATAGGAAAACGTGTTTTCGTGAAGAAATCATGACAAACTAACACAAAATGAAGATTTCATTATAACTTGACATTCTGAGTTATTTTCATGAAACCTGCGCTTCCCCTACAAGAGTTCAACCTACCATTATAGGAAAACGTGTTTTCCTGAAGAAATCATGACAAACTAACACAAAATGAAGATTTCATTATAACTTGACATTCTGAGTTATTTTCATGAAACCTGCGCTTCCCCTACAAGAGTTCAACCTACCATTATAGGAAAACGTGTTTTCCTGAAGAAATCATGACAAACTAACACAAAATGAAGATTTCATTATAACTTGACATTCTGAGTTGTTTTCATGAAACCTGCGCTTCCCCTACAAGAGTTCAACCTACCATTATAGGAAAACTTGTTTTCGTGAAGAAATCATGACAAACTAACACAAAATGAAGATTTCATTATAACTTGACATTCTGAGTTATATTCATGAAACCTTCGCTTCCCCTACAAGAGTTCAACCTACCATTATAGGAAAACGTGTTTTCGTGAAGAAATCATGACAAACTAACACAAAATGAAGATTTCATTATAACTTGACATTCTGAGTTGTTTTCATGAAACCTGCGCTTCCCCTACAAGAGTTCAACCTTCCATTATAGGAAAAAGTGTTTTCGTGAAGAAATCATGACAAACTAACACAAAATGAAGATTTCATTATAACTTGACATTCTGAGTTGTTTTCATGAAACCTGCGCTTCCCCTACAAGAGTTCAACCTACCATTATAGGAAAACGTGTTTTCGTGAAGAAATCATGACAAACTAACACAAAATGAAGATTTCATTATAACTTGACATTCTGAGTTGTTTTCATGAAACCTGCGCTTCCCCTACAAGAGTTCGACCTACCATTATAGGAAAACGTGTTTTCGTGAAGAAATCATGACAAACTAACACAAAATGAAGATTTCATTATAACTTGACATTCTGAGTTGTTTTCATGAAACCTGCGCTTCCCCTACAATTGTTCGACCTACCATTATAGGAAAACGTGTTTTCGTGAAGAAATCATGACAAACTAACACAAAATGAAGATTTCATTATAACTTGACATTCTGAGTTGTTTTCATGAAACCTGCGCTTCCCCTACAAGAGTTCAACCTACCATTATAGGAAAACGTGTTTTCGTGAAGAAATCATGACAAACTAACACAAAATGAAGATTTCATTATAACTTGACATTCTGAGTTGTTTTCATGAAACCTGCGCTTCCCCTACAAGAGTTCGACCTACCATTATAGGAAAACGTGTTTTCGTGAAGAAATCATGACAAACTAACACAAAATGAAGATTTCATTATAACTTGACATTCTGAGTTGTTTTCATGAAACCTGCGCTTCCCCTATAAGAGTTCAACCTACCATTATAGGAAAACGTGTTTTCGTGAAGAAATCATGACAAACTAACACCAAATGAAGATTTCATTATAACTTGACATTCTGAGTTGTTTTCATGAAACCTGCGCTTCCCCTACAAGAGTTCGACCTACCATTATAGGAAAACGTGTTTTCGTGAAGAAATCATGACAAACTAACACAAAATGAAGATTTCATTATAACTTGACATTCTGAGTTGTTTTCATGAAACCTGCGCTTCCCCTACAAGAGTTCGACCTACCATTATAGGAAAACGTGTTTTCGTGAAGAAATCATGACAAACTAACACAAAATGAAGATTTCATTATAACTTGACATTCTGAGTTGTTTTCATGAAACCAACGCTTCCCCTATAAGAGTTCGACCTACCATTATAGGAAAACGTGTTTTCGTGAAGAAATCATGACAAACTAACACAAAATGAAGATTTCATTATAACTTGACATTCTGAGTTGTTTTCATGAAACCTGCGCTTCCCCTACAAGAGTTCGACCTACCATTATAGGAAAACGTGTTTTCGTGAAGAAATCATGACAAACTAACACAAAATGAAGATTTCATTATAACTTGACATTCTGAGTTGTTTTCATGAAACCTGCGCTTCCCCTACAATTGTTCGACCTACCATTATAGGAAAACGTGTTTTCGTGAAGAAATCATGACAAACTAACACAAAATGAAGATTTCATTATAACTTGACATTCTGAGTTGTTTTCATGAAACCTGCGCTTCCCCTACAAGAGTTCAACCTACCATTATAGGAAAACGTGTTTTCGTGAAGAAATCATGACAAACTAACACAAAATGAAGATTTCATTATAACTTGACATTCTGAGTTGTTTTCATGAAACCTGCGCTTCCCCTACAAGAGTTCGACCTACCATTATAGGAAAACGTGTGTTCGTGAAGAAATCATGACAAACTAACACAAAATGAAGATTTCATTATAACTTGACATTCTGAGTTGTTTTCATGAAACCTGCGCTTCCCCTACAAGAGTTCAACCTTCCATTATAGGAAAACGTGTTTTCGTGAAGAAATCATGACAAACTAACACAAAATGAAGATTTCATTATAACTTGACATTCTGAGTTGTTTTCATGAAACCTGCGCTTCCCCTACAAGAGTTCAACCTACCATTATAGGAAAACGTGTTTTCGTGAAGAAATCATGACAAACTAACACAAAATGAAGATTTCATTATAACTTGACATTCTGAGTTGTTTTCATGAAACCTGCGCTTCCCCTATAAGAGTTCAACCTACCATTATAGGAAAACGTGTTTTCGTGAAGAAATCATGACAAACTAACACAAAATGAAGATTTCATTATAACTTGACATTCTGAGTTGTTTTCATGAAGCCTGCGCTTCCCCTACAAGAGTTCAACCTTCCATTATAGGAAAACGTGTTTTCGTGAAGAAATCATGACAAACTAACACAAAATGAAGATTTCATTATAACTTGACATTCTGAGTTGTTTTCATGAAACCTGCGCTTCCCCTACAAGAGTTCAACCTACCATTATAGGAAAACGTGTTTTCGTGAAGAAATCATGACAAACTAACACAAAATGAAGATTTCATTATAACTTGACATTCTGAGTTGTTTTCATGAAACCTGCGCTTCCCCTACAAGAGTTCAACCTACCATTATAGGAAAACGTGTTTTCGTGAAGAAATCATGACAAACTAACACAAAATGAAGATTTCATTATAACTTGACATTCTGAGTTGTTTTCATGAAACCTGCGCTTCCCCTACAAGAGTTCGACCTACCATTATAGGAAAACGTGTTTTCGTGAAGAAATCATGACAAACTAACACAAAATGAAGATTTCATTATAACTTGACATTCTGAGTTATTTTCATGAAACCTGCGCTTCCCCTACAAGAGTTCAACCTACCATTATAGGAAAACGTGTTTTCCTGAAGAAATCATGACAAACTAACACAAAATGAAGATTTCATTATAACTTGACATTCTGAGTTATTTTCATGAAACCTGCGCTTCCCCTACAAGAGTTCAACCTACCATTATAGGAAAACGTGTTTTCCTGAAGAAATCATGACAAACTAACACAAAATGAAGATTTCATTATAACTTGACATTCTGAGTTGTTTTCATGAAACCTGCGCTTCCCCTACAAGAGTTCGACCTACCATTATAGGAAAACTTGTTTTCGTGAAGAAATCATGACAAACTAACACAAAATGAAGATTTCATTATAACTTGACATTCTGAGTTATATTCATGAAACCTTCGCTTCCCCTACAAGAGTTCAACCTACCATTATAGGAAAACGTGTTTTCGTGAAGAAATCATGACAAACTAACACAAAATGAAGATTTCATTATAACTTGACATTCTGAGTTGTTTTCATGAAACCTGCGCTTCCCCTACAAGAGTTCAACCTTCCATTATAGGAAAACGTGTTTTCGTGAAGAAATCATGACAAACTAACACAAAATGAAGATTTCATTATAACTTGACATTCTGAGTTGTTTTCATGAAACCTGCGCTTCCCCTACAAGAGTTCAACCTACCATTATAGGAAAACGTGTTTTCGTGAAGAAATCATGACAAACTAACACAAAATGAAGATTTCATTATAACTTGACATTCTGAGTTGTTTTCATGAAACCTGCGCTTCCCCTACAAGAGTTCGACCTACCATTATAGGAAAACGTGTTTTCGTGAAGAAATCATGACAAACTAACACAAAATGAAGATTTCATTATAACTTGACATTCTGAGTTGTTTTCATGAAACCAACGCTTCCCCTATAAGAGTTCGACCTACCATTATAGGAAAACGTGTTTTCGTGAAGAAATCATGACAAACTAACACAAAATGAAGATTTCATTATAACTTGACATTCTGAGTTGTTTTCATGAAACCTGCGCTTCCCCTACAAGAGTTCGACCTACCATTATAGGAAAACGTGTTTTCGTGAAGAAATCATGACAAACTAACACAAAATGAAGATTTCATTATAACTTGACATTCTGAGTTGTTTTCATGAAACCTGCGCTTCCCCTACAAGAGTTCGACCTACCATTATAGGAAAACGTGTTTTCGTGAAGAAATCATGACAAACTAACACAAAATGAAGATTTCATTATAACTTGACATTCTGAGTTGTTTTCATGAAACCTGCGCTTCCCCTACAAGAGTTCGACCTACCATTATAGGAAAACGTGTTTTCCTGAAGAAATCATGACAAACTAACACAAAATGAAGATTTCATTATAACTTGACATTCTGAGTTGTTTTCATGAAACCTGCGCTTCCCCTATAAGAGTTCAACCTACCATTATAGGAAAACGTGTTTTCGTGAAGAAATCATGACAAACTAACACAAAATGAAGATTTCATTATAACTTGACATTCTGAGTTGTTTTCATGAAACCTGCGCTTCCCCTACAAGAGTTCAACCTACCATTATAGGAAAACGTGTTTTCGTGAAGAAATCATGACAAACTAACACAAAATGAAGATTTCATTATAACTTGACATTCTGAGTTGTTTTCATGAAACCTGCGCTTCCCCTACAAGAGTTCGACCTACCATTATAGGAAAACGTGTTTTCGTGAAGAAATCATGACAAACTAACACAAAATGAAGATTTCATTATAACTTGACATTCTGAGTTGTTTTCATGAAACCTGCGCTTCCCCTACAAGAGTTCGACCTACCATTATAGGAAAACGTGTTTTCCTGAAGAAATCATGACAAACTAACACAAAATGAAGATTTCATTATAACTTGACATTCTGAGTTGTTTTCATGAAACCTGCGCTTCCCCTATAAGAGTTCAACCTACCATTATAGGAAAACGTGTTTTCGTGAAGAAATCATGACAAACTAACACAAAATGAAGATTTCATTATAACTTGACATTCTGAGTTGTTTTCATGAAACCTGCGCTTCCCCTACAAGAGTTCAACCTACCATTATAGGAAAACGTGTTTTCGTGAAGAAATCATGACAAACTAACACAAAATGAAGATTTCATTATAACTTGACATTCTGAGTTGTTTTCATGAAACCTGCGCTTCCCCTACAAGAGTTCAACCTTCCATTATAGGAAAACGTGTTTTCGTGAAGAAATCATGACAAACTAACACAAAATGAAGATTTCATTATAACTTGACATTCTGAGTTGTTTTCATGAAACCTGCGCTTCCCCTACAAGAGTTCAACCTACCATTATAGGAAAACGTGTTTTCGTGAAGAAATCATGACAAACTAACACAAAATGAAGATTTCATTATAACTTGACATTCTGAGTTGTTTTCATGAAACCTGCGCTTCCCCTACAAGAGTTCGACCTACCATTATAGGAAAACGTGTTTTCGTGAAGAAATCATGACAAACTAACACAAAATGAAGATTTCATTATAACTTGACATTCTGAGTTGTTTTCATGAAACCTGCGCTTCCCCTACAAGAGTTCGACCTACCATTATAGGAAAACGTGTTTTCGTGAAGAAATCATGACAAACTAACACAAAATGAAGATTTCATTATAACTTGACATTCTGAGTTGTTTTCATGAAACCTGCGCTTCCCCTACAAGAGTTCGACCTACCATTATAGGAAAACGTGTTTTCGTGAAGAAATCATGACAAACTAACACAAAATGAAGATTTCATTATAACTTGACATTCTGAGTTGTTTTCATGAAACCTGCGCTTCCCCTATAAGAGTTCAACCTACCATTATAGGAAAACGTGTTTTCGTGAAGAAATCATGACAAACTAACACCAAATGAAGATTTCATTATAACTTGACATTCTGAGTTGTTTTCATGAAACCTGCGCTTCCCCTACAAGAGTTCGACCTACCATTATAGGAAAACGTGTTTTCGTGAAGAAATCATGACAAACTAACACAAAATGAAGATTTCATTATAACTTGACATTCTGAGTTGTTTTCATGAAACCTGCGCTTCCCCTACAAGAGTTCGACCTACCATTATAGGAAAACGTGTTTTCGTGAAGAAATCATGACAAACTAACACAAAATGAAGATTTCATTATAACTTGACATTCTGAGTTGTTTTCATGAAACCAACGCTTCCCCTATAAGAGTTCGACCTACCATTATAGGAAAACGTGTTTTCGTGAAGAAATCATGACAAACTAACACAAAATGAAGATTTCATTATAACTTGACATTCTGAGTTGTTTTCATGAAACCTGCGCTTCCCCTACAAGAGTTCAACCTACCATTATAGGAAAACGTGTTTTCGTGAAGAAATCATGACAAACTAACACAAAATGAAGATTTCATTATAACTTGACATTCTGAGTTGTTTTCATGAAACCTGCGCTTCCCCTACAAGAGTTCGACCTACCATTATAGGAAAACGTGTTTTCGTGAAGAAATCATGACAAACTAACACAAAATGAAGATTTCATTATAACTTGACATTCTGAGTTGTTTTCATGAAACCTGCGCTTCCCCTACAAGAGTTCGACCTACCATTATAGGAAAACGTGTTTTCCTGAAGAAATCATGACAAACTAACACAAAATGAAGATTTCATTATAACTTGACATTCTGAGTTGTTTTCATGAAACCTGCGCTTCCCCTATAAGAGTTCAACCTACCATTATAGGAAAACGTGTTTTCGTGAAGAAATCATGACAAACTAACACAAAATGAAGATTTCATTATAACTTGACATTCTGAGTTGTTTTCATGAAACCTGCGCTTCCCCTACAAGAGTTCAACCTACCATTATAGGAAAACGTGTTTTCGTGAAGAAATCATGACAAACTAACACAAAATGAAGATTTCATTATAACTTGACATTCTGAGTTGTTTTCATGAAACCTGCGCTTCCCCTACAATTGTTCAACCTACCATTATAGGAAAACGTGTTTTCGTGAAGAAATCATGACAAACTAACACAAAATGAAGATTTCATTATAACTTGACATTCTGAGTTGTTTTCATGAAACCTGCGCTTCCCCTACAAGAGTTCAACCTACCATTATAGGAAAACGTGTTTTCGTGAAGAAATCATGACAAACTAACACAAAATGAAGATTTCATTATAACTTGACATTCTGAGTTGTTTTCATGAAACCTGCGCTTCCCCTACAAGAGTTCGACCTACCATTATAGGAAAACGTGTTTTCGTGAAGAAATCATGACAAACTAACACAAAATGAAGATTTCATTATAACTTGACATTCTGAGTTGTTTTCATGAAACCTGCGCTTCCCCTACAAGAGTTCGACCTACCATTATAGGAAAACGTGTTTTCGTGAAGAAATCATGACAAACTAACACAAAATGAAGATTTCATTATAACTTGACATTCTGAGTTGTTTTCATGAAACCTGCGCTTCCCCTACAAGAGTTCGACCTACCATTATAGGAAAACGTGTTTTCGTGAAGAAATCATGACAAACTAACACAAAATGAAGATTTCATTATAACTTGACATTCTGAGTTGTTTTCATGAAACCTGCGCTTCCCCTACAAGAGTTCGACCTACCATTATAGGAAAACGTGTTTTCGTGAAGAAATCATGACAAACTAACACAAAATGAAGATTTCATTATAACTTGACATTCTGAGTTGTTTTCATGAAACCTGCGCTTCCCCTATAAGAGTTCAACCTACCATTATAGGAAAACGTGTTTTCGTGAAGAAATCATGACAAACTAACACAAAATGAAGATTTCATTATAACTTGACATTCTGAGTTGTTTTCATGAAACCTGCGCTTCCCCTACAATTGTTCGACCTACCATTATAGGAAAACGTGTTTTCGTGAAGAAATCATGACAAACTAACACAAAATGAAGATTTCATTATAACTTGACATTCTGAGTTGTTTTCATGAAACCTGCGCTTCCCCTACAAGAGTTCAACCTACCATTATAGGAAAACGTGTTTTCGTGAAGAAATCATGACAAACTAACACAAAATGAAGATTTCATTATAACTTGACATTCTGAGTTGTTTTCATGAAACCTGCGCTTCCCCTACAAGAGTTCGACCTACCATTATAGGAAAACGTGTTTTCGTGAAGAAATCATGACAAACTAACACAAAATGAAGATTTCATTATAACTTGACATTCTGAGTTGTTTTCATGAAACCTGCGCTTCCCCTACAAGAGTTCGACCTACCATTATAGGAAAACGTGTTTTCGTGAAGAAATCATGACAAACTAACACAAAATGAAGATTTCATTATAACTTGACATTCTGAGTTGTTTTCATGAAACCTGCGCTTCCCCTACAAGAGTTCGACCTACCATTATAGGAAAACGTGTTTTCGTGAAGAAATCATGACAAACTAACACAAAATGAAGATTTCATTATAACTTGACATTCTGAGTTGTTTTCATGAAACCTGCGCTTCCCCTACAAGAGTTCGACCTACCATTATAGGAAAACGTGTTTTCGTGAAGAAATCATGACAAACTAACACAAAATGAAGATTTCATTATAACTTGACATTCTGAGTTGTTTTCATGAAACCTGCGCTTCCCCTATAAGAGTTCAACCTACCATTATAGGAAAACGTGTTTTCGTGAAGAAATCATGACAAACTAACACCAAATGAAGATTTCATTATAACTTGACATTCTGAGTTGTTTTCATGAAACCTGCGCTTCCCCTACAAGAGTTCGACCTACCATTATAGGAAAACGTGTTTTCGTGAAGAAATCATGACAAACTAACACAAAATGAAGATTTCATTATAACTTGACATTCTGAGTTGTTTTCATGAAACCTGCGCTTCCCCTACAAGAGTTCGACCTACCATTATAGGAAAACGTGTTTTCGTGAAGAAATCATGACAAACTAACACAAAATGAAGATTTCATTATAACTTGACATTCTGAGTTGTTTTCATGAAACCAACGCTTCCCCTATAAGAGTTCGACCTACCATTATAGGAAAACGTGTTTTCGTGAAGAAATCATGACAAACTAACACAAAATGAAGATTTCATTATAACTTGACATTCTGAGTTGTTTTCATGAAACCTGCGCTTCCCCTACAAGAGTTCGACCTACCATTATAGGAAAACGTGTTTTCGTGAAGAAATCATGACAAACTAACACAAAATGAAGATTTCATTATAACTTGACATTCTGAGTTGTTTTCATGAAACCTGCGCTTCCCCTACAATTGTTCGACCTACCATTATAGGAAAACGTGTTTTCGTGAAGAAATCATGACAAACTAACACAAAATGAAGATTTCATTATAACTTGACATTCTGAGTTGTTTTCATGAAACCTGCGCTTCCCCTACAAGAGTTCAACCTACCATTATAGGAAAACGTGTTTTCGTGAAGAAATCATGACAAACTAACACAAAATGAAGATTTCATTATAACTTGACATTCTGAGTTGTTTTCATGAAACCTGCGCTTCCCCTACAAGAGTTCGACCTACCATTATAGGAAAACGTGTTTTCGTGAAGAAATCATGACAAACTAACACAAAATGAAGATTTCATTATAACTTGACATTCTGAGTTGTTTTCATGAAACCTGCGCTTCCCCTACAAGAGTTCGACCTACCATTATAGGAAAACGTGTTTTCGTGAAGAAATCATGACAAACTAACACAAAATGAAGATTTCATTATAACTTGACATTCTGAGTTGTTTTCATGAAACCTTCGCTTCCCCTATAAGAGTTCAACGTACCATTATAGGAAAACGTGTTTTCGTGAAGAAATCATGACAAACTAACACCAAATGAAGATTTCATTATAACTTGACATTCTGAGTTGTTTTCATGAAACCTGCGCTTCCCCTACAAGAGTTCGACCTACCATTATAGGAAAACGTGTTTTCGTGAAGAAATCATGACAAACTAACACAAAATGAAGATTTCATTATAACTTGACATTCTGAGTTGTTTTCATGAAACCTGCGCTTCCCCTATAAGAGTTCGACCTACCATTATAGGAAAACGTGTTTTCGTGAAGAAATCATGACAAACTAACACAAAATGAAGATTTCATTATAACTTGACATTCTGAGTTGTTTTCATGAAACCTGCGCTTCCCCTACAAGAGTTCAACCTACCATTATAGGAAAACGTGTTTTCGTGAAGAAATCATGACAAACTAACACAAAATGAAGATTTCATTATAACTTGACATTCTGAGTTGTTTTCATGAAACCTGCGCTTCCCCTACAAGAGTTCAACCTACCATTATAGGAAAACGTGTTTTCGTGAAGAAATCATGACAAACTAACACAAAATGAAGATTTCATTATAACTTGACATTCTGAGTTGTTTTCATGAAACCTGCGCTTCCCCTACAAGAGTTCGACCTACCATTATAGGAAAACGTGTTTTCGTGAAGAAATCATGACAAACTAACACAAAATGAAGATTTCATTATAACTTGACATTCTGAGTTGTTTTCATGAAACCTGCGCTTCCCCTACAAGAGTTCGACCTACCATTATAGGAAAACGTGTTTTCCTGAAGAAATCATGACAAACTAACACAAAATGAAGATTTCATTATAACTTGACATTCTGAGTTGTTTTCATGAAACCTGCGCTTCCCCTATAAGAGTTCAACCTACCATTATTGTCAGGGCTCGGCAAGGAAGCAGCAGAGCAAGCCGTGCTTACGGGTAATCAGGGGTTTATTTGAGAAAGCGACAGACAAGCAGGGACATCCAACGTGACAATACATCAATGACAGATCTGGGGAAGACTGACTCAGACACGGACTAAATACTAAAGACAAGCCGAGACAACAAGGAACAGCTGGGCACGATCGGGAAAGCACACGTGGATAATGAGGGGCGTGGCACACATCGGGATCGAACGGAGCGGATCGTGACAGAACCCCCCCCCAAAGGCGCGCACACCGGGCGCGCCTGGGAGGAGGCGACGGACGAGACCGGGGAACAGGACCTGGAAGACAAAAGCAGAACGTCAACGAGACACCGGAAACAGGACAGAGACACAGAACAGGAACAAGGACCAGAAAAACGACAAAACCTGACAGAGGACAGGGAACGCGGACAGGCAGACAAAGAAAGGAGACAAAGAGGGGACAGAAAATGGAGGAACAAAAGGGCCGGGAGTGAACACGGGAGGCACAGAGGGACGAGCAGCAAAAACCGGAGTGACAAAGGGACCAGAAGGGAACGGAGGAGACACAGAGGGACGAGGAGCAAAAACAGACGGGACGGAGGGAAAGGGAGGAGGAGCCAGGGGAGCCCGAAGGAACCCAGGCGGGCGACGGGCAGCGGCCGGAGGGGCCACAGGCGAGAGGGAGAAGGGAACCGAAGGGGACCACCCAGGGGCCAAGGGAACGGGACGAGGGAGTGACGGAGGGGACACGGAGGGAGCAGGAGGGAACACCGGTGCAGGCAGGCAGGAGGGGGAAGCCGCGGCAGGCGGAGGCGCAGCCGGAGCCGGCGAAGGCGCCGTCCGACGCCCAGCCGGAGCAGGGGGGCCCGGAGGCGACTGACAAGGAGCCGGAGGCGGGACCGAGAACCGGCACCGAGGACCCAGGGGGGGACCCGGCGGCGACCGCCGACCCCGAGCCGGAGGACCCGTAGGCAGCCACCGCGCCACCGCCAGGGGCCGAACGGGCGAGCCAGGGGGCAGGGCGGGCGGGACCCGGGCCCGACGCCTGTGTCCCCGTCCCTTGCGGGACACCGAAAGGCGGGGTCCAGGGGGCTGTTGACCTCGCCGGGGCAAGGGCGAGGGAGTCATGAGGGAGGTCAGTCCTGGGCGGACAAGAGTCAAGGCCTCCACAGGCGGGGCAGCCAGAGCCGCGGGCGAGGCCGCCCGAGCCGCGGCCGCAGGCGGGGCAGCCGGCCGAGCGGCGGCCTCAGGCGGGGCCGCGGGCCGAGCGGCGGCCTCAGGCGGGGCCGCGGGCCGAGCGGCGGCCTCAGGCGGGGCCGCGGGCCGAGCGGCGGCCTCAGGCGGGGCCGCGGGCGTGGCCGGCTGGACAGGCGAGCAGGGCTGGGCCGGCTGGACAGGCGAGCAGGGCTGGGCCGGCTGGACAGGCGAGCAGGGCTGGGCCGGCTGGACAGGCGAGCAGGGCTGGCCGGACAGGACAGGCGAGACGGGCAGAACCGGCGAGCAGGGCTGGCCGGACAGGACAGGCGAGACGGGCAGGACCGGCGAGCAGGGCTGGCCGGACAGGACAGGCGAGACGGGCAGGACCGGCGAGCAGGGCTGGCCGGACAGGACAGGCGAGACGGGCCGAACCGGCGAGCAGGGCTGGCCGGACAGGACAGGCGAGACGGGCAGGACCGGCGAGCAGGGCTGGCCGGACAGGACAGGCGAGACGGGCAGGACCGGCGAGCAGGGCTGGCCGGACAGGACAGGCGAGACGGGCAGAACCGGCGAGCAGGGCTGGCCGGACAGGACAGGCGAGACGGGCAGGACCGGCGAGCAGGGCTGGCCGGACAGGACAGGCGAGACGGGCAGAACCGGCGAGCAGGGCTGGCCGGACAGGACAGGCGAGACGGGCAGGACCGGCGAGCAGGGCTGGCCGGACAGGACAGGCGAGACGGGCAGGACAGGCGAGACGGGCAGGACAGGAGCCGGCCGGACAGGCGAGACGGGCAGGTCAGGAGCCGGCCGGACAGGCGAGACGGGCAGGTCAGGAGCCGGCCGGACAGGCGAGACGGGCAGGTCAGGAGCCGGCCGGACAGGCGAGACGGGCAGGTCAGGAGCCGGCCGGACAGGCGAGACGGGCAGGTCAGGAGCCGGCAGGACAGGCGAGACGGGCAGGTCAGGAGCCGGCAGGACAGGCGAGACGGGCAGGTCAGGAGCCGGCAGGACAGGCGCCGCCATCACGTGGCCAGCAGGGGGCGCCGTCGCGGGCACCTCCATCGTGCGGCCAGCAGGGGGCGCCGTCCTCACGCGGCCAGCAGGGGGCGCCGCCATCACGCGGCCAGCAGGGGGCGCCGCAGCGGCCGCCTCGGGCATTGCCCTAGGCAGAGCAGGCAGGACCGGCGGGTCAGGCAGGACAGGCAGGACAGGCGGGTCAGGCCGTGCTGCTGGCTTCGCAGCGGCGGCATCAGCAGCAGGCGGTGCCGGGAGCAGACCGGCGGCGGCAGCAGGCAGCGCAGCCGTGGGCAGATCGGCGGCGGCAGCAGGCAGCGCAGCCGCGGGCGGATCGGCGGCAGCTGCAGCAGGCAGCGCAGCCGCGGGCGGATCGGCGGCAGCAGCAGGCGGTGCCGCGGGCAGAACGGCGGCAGCAGCAGCAGGCGGTGCCGCGGGCAGAGCGGCGACGGCAGCAGCAGCTACAGCAGGCGCGGGCAGGTGCGGAGCAGGCAGGTCCGGAATAGGCGCCAGGATTGGCGCTGGGCGTGCAGGCGCTGCCCCTTTAAGGGCCTTGGGGATCCGGGGAATAGAGTCCCTGACGGCCCTGGCCCCTTTAAGGGCTAGCCGTGTGCCCTGGAAGGGGAAAGTCGCCTGCGATGGCCGGATAGCAGCAGCGAGACAGGCATCAAGCTGCTGCGGTGCCGCGGGCAGAGAGGCGGCAGCTGCAGCAGGCAGCGCAGCCGCGGGCAGTGTGGCGTCAGCAGCCGTTGTTGCTGCAGGCGGTGCAGCGGCGATGTCATCCCCGGCAGGGAGTAAGGAGCAGGCCCCCAAGAACAGCGTCGGGGCGGCTGCTTCCCCTTTCCCCTTCCGCTTCTTCTTCTTCTTGCGGCTGGGGCATGACGATTGCGGCGGGGTTGCCTCGGAGAGGGCGAGCGGCTGAAGCCGCTTCTCCGTAACCCTGTCAAAGAGCTGTCGGAGGTTCTCGCGAACCTCCGCCATGACAGGCGCTGCCGTGAGCGGGGTTACCTCCTGGAGGAGGGTCCCGCTTTTACTGGCCAAGTCCAACAATCCGGTGTCCTCCCGGACCTCCGGTTGGTGAAGCCAGTACAACACCTCGCGAAGCAGATCGATGCGCTGGTCATCGACCTGCGGAGGTGCGTTGGGGAGATCTGTCATTCTGTCAGGGCTCGGCAAGGAAGCAGCAGAGCAAGCCGTGCTTACGGGTAATCAGGGGTTTATTTGAGAAAGCGACAGACAAGCAGGGACATCCAACGTGACAATACATCAATGACAGATCTGGGGAAGACTGACTCAGACACGGACTAAATACTAAAGACAAGCCGAGACAACAAGGAACAGCTGGGCACGATCGGGAAAGCACACGTGGATAATGAGGGGCGTGGCACACATCGGGATCGAACGGAGCGGATCGTGACAATTATAGGAAAACGTGTTTTCGTGAAGAAATCATGACAAACTAACACAAAATGAAGATTTCATTATAACTTGACATTCTGAGTTGTTTTCATGAAACCTGCGCTTCCCCTACAAGAGTTCAACCTACCATTATAGGAAAACGTGTTTTCGTGAAGAAATCATGACAAACTAACACAAAATGAAGATTTCATTATAACTTGACATTCTGAGTTGTTTTCATGAAACCTGCGCTTCCCCTACAAGAGTTCGACCTACCATTATAGGAAAACGTGTTTTCGTGAAGAAATCATGACAAACTAACACAAAATGAAGATTTCATTATAACTTGACATTCTGAGTTGTTTTCATGAAACCTGCGCTTCCCCTACAAGAGTTCGACCTACCATTATAGGAAAACGTGTTTTCCTGAAGAAATCATGACAAACTAACACAAAATGAAGATTTCATTATAACTTGACATTCTGAGTTGTTTTCATGAAACCTGCGCTTCCCCTATAAGAGTTCAACCTACCATTATAGGAAAACGTGTTTTCGTGAAGAAATCATGACAAACTAACACAAAATGAAGATTTCATTATAACTTGACATTCTGAGTTGTTTTCAAGAAACCTGCGCTTCCCCTACAAGAGTTCAACCTACCATTATAGGAAAACGTGTTTTCGTGAAGAAATCATGACAAACTAACACAAAATGAAGATTTCATTATAACTTGACATTCTGAGTTGTTTTCATGAAACCTGCGCTTCCCCTACAAGAGTTCGACCTACCATTATAGGAAAACGTGTTTTCGTGAAGAAATCATGACAAACTAACACAAAATGAAGATTTCATTATAACTTGACATTCTGAGTTGTTTTCATGAAACCTGCGCTTCCCCTATAAGAGTTCAACCTACCATTATAGGAAAACGTGTTTTCGTGAAGAAATCATGACAAACTAACACCAAATGAAGATTTCATTATAACTTGACATTCTGAGTTGTTTTCATGAAACCTGCGCTTCCCCTACAAGAGTTCGACCTACCATTATAGGAAAACGTGTTTTCGTGAAGAAATCATGACAAACTAACACAAAATGAAGATTTCATTATAACTTGACATTCTGAGTTGTTTTCATGAAACCTGCGCTTCCCCTACAAGAGATCGACCTACCATTATAGGAAAACGTGTTTTCGTGAAGAAATCATGACAAACTAACACAAAATGAAGATTTCATTATAACTTGACATTCTGAGTTGTTTTCATGAAACCAACGCTTCCCCTATAAGAGTTCGACCTACCATTATAGGAAAACGTGTTTTCGTGAAGAAATCATGACAAACTAACACAAAATGAAGATTTCATTATAACTTGACATTCTGAGTTGTTTTCATGAAACCTGCGCTTCCCCTACAAGAGTTCAACCTACCATTATAGGAAAACGTGTTTTCGTGAAGAAATCATGACAAACTAACACAAAATGAAGATTTCATTATAACTTGACATTCTGAGTTGTTTTCATGAAACCTGCGCTTCCCCTACAAGAGTTCGACCTACCATTATAGGAAAACGTGTTTTCGTGAAGAAATCATGACAAACTAACACAAAATGAAGATTTCATTATAACTTGACATTCTGAGTTGTTTTCATGAAACCTGCGCTTCCCCTACAAGAGTTCGACCTACCATTATAGGAAAACGTGTTTTCCTGAAGAAATCATGACAAACTAACACAAAATGAAGATTTCATTATAACTTGACATTCTGAGTTGTTTTCATGAAACCTGCGCTTCCCCTATAAGAGTTCAACCTACCATTATAGGAAAACGTGTTTTCGTGAAGAAATCATGACAAACTAACACAAAATGAAGATTTCATTATAACTTGACATTCTGAGTTGTTTTCATGAAACCTGCGCTTCCCCTACAAGAGTTCAACCTACCATTATAGGAAAACGTGTTTTCGTGAAGAAATCATGACAAACTAACACAAAATGAAGATTTCATTATAACTTGACATTCTGAGTTGTTTTCATGAAACCTGCGCTTCCCCTACAAGAGTTCGACCTACCATTATAGGAAAACGTGTTTTCGTGAAGAAATCATGACAAACTAACACAAAATGAAGATTTCATTATAACTTGACATTCTGAGTTGTTTTCATGAAACCTGCGCTTCCCCTACAAGAGTTCGACCTACCATTATAGGAAAACGTGTTTTCGTGAAGAAATCATGACAAACTAACACAAAATGAAGATTTCATTATAACTTGACATTCTGAGTTGTTTTCATGAAACCTGCGCTTCCCCTACAAGAGTTCGACCTACCATTATAGGAAAACGTGTTTTCGTGAAGAAATCATGACAAACTAACACAAAATGAAGATTTCATTATAACTTGACATTCTGAGTTGTTTTCATGAAACCTGCGCTTCCCCTACAAGAGTTCGACCTACCATTATAGGAAAACGTGTTTTCGTGAAGAAATCATGACAAACTAACACAAAATGAAGATTTCATTATAACTTGACATTCTGAGTTGTTTTCATGAAACCTGCGCTTCCCCTACAAGAGTTCGACCTACCATTATAGGAAAACGTGTTTTCGTGAAGAAATCATGACAAACTAACACAAAATGAAGATTTCATTATAACTTGACATTCTGAGTTGTTTTCATGAAACCTGCGCTTCCCCTACAAGAGTTCGACCTACCATTATAGGAAAACGTGTTTTCGTGAAGAAATCATGACAAACTAACACAAAATGAAGATTTCATTATAACTTGACATTCTGAGTTGTTTTCATGAAACCTGCGCTTCCCCTACAAGAGTTCAACCTTCCATTATAGGAAAACGTGTTTTCGTGAAGAAATCATGACAAACTAACACAAAATGAAGATTTCATTATAACTTGACATTCTGAGTTGTTTTCATGAAACCTGCGCTTCCCCTACAAGAGTTCAACCTACCATTATAGGAAAACGTGTTTTCGTGAAGAAATCATGACAAACTAACACAAAATGAAGATTTCATTATAACTTGACATTCTGAGTTGTTTTCATGAAACCTGCGCTTCCCCTATAAGAGTTCAACCTACCATTATAGGAAAACGTGTTTTCGTGAAGAAATCATGACAAACTAACACAAAATGAAGATTTCATTATAACTTGACATTCTGAGTTGTTTTCAAGAAACCTGCGCTTCCCCTACAAGAGTTCAACCTACCATTATAGGAAAACGTGTTTTCGTGAAGAAATCATGACAAACTAACACAAAATGAAGATTTCATTATAACTTGACATTCTGAGTTGTTTTCATGAAACCTGCGCTTCCCCTACAAGAGTTCAACCTTCCATTATAGGAAAACGTGTTTTCGTGAAGAAATCATGACAAACTAACACAAAATGAAGATTTCATTATAACTTGACATTCTGAGTTGTTTTCATGAAACCTGCGCTTCCCCTACAAGAGTTCAACCTACCATTATAGGAAAACGTGTTTTCGTGAAGAAATCATGACAAACTAACACAAAATGAAGATTTCATTATAACTTGACATTCTGAGTTGTTTTCATGAAACCTGCGCTTCCCCTATAAGAGTTCAACCTACCATTATAGGAAAACGTGTTTTCGTGAAGAAATCATGACAAACTAACACAAAATGAAGATTTCATTATAACTTGACATTCTGAGTTGTTTTCATGAAGCCTGCGCTTCCCCTACAAGAGTTCAACCTTCCATTATAGGAAAACGTGTTTTCGTGAAGAAATCATGACAAACTAACACAAAATGAAGATTTCATTATAACTTGACATTCTGAGTTGTTTTCATGAAACCTGCGCTTCCCCTACAAGAGTTCAACCTACCATTATAGGAAAACGTGTTTTCGTGAAGAAATCATGACAAACTAACACAAAATGAAGATTTCATTATAACTTGACATTCTGAGTTGTTTTCATGAAACCTGCGCTTCCCCTACAAGAGTTCAACCTACCATTATAGGAAAACGTGTTTTCGTGAAGAAATCATGACAAACTAACACAAAATGAAGATTTCATTATAACTTGACATTCTGAGTTGTTTTCATGAAACCTGCGCTTCCCCTACAAGAGTTCGACCTACCATTATAGGAAAACGTGTTTTCGTGAAGAAATCATGACAAACTAACACAAAATGAAGATTTCATTATAACTTGACATTCTGAGTTGTTTTCATGAAACCTGCGCTTCCCCTACAAGAGTTCGACCTACCATTATAGGAAAACGTGTTTTCGTGAAGAAATCATGACAAACTAACACAAAATGAAGATTTCATTATAACTTGACATTCTGAGTTGTTTTCATGAAACCTGCGCTTCCCCTACAAGAGTTCGACCTACCATTATAGGAAAACGTGTTTTCGTGAAGAAATCATGACAAACTAACACAAAATGAAGATTTCATTATAACTTGACATTCTGAGTTGTTTTCATGAAACCTGCGCTTCCCCTATAAGAGTTCAACCTACCATTATAGGAAAACGTGTTTTCGTGAAGAAATCATGACAAACTAACACCAAATGAAGATTTCATTATAACTTGACATTCTGAGTTGTTTTCATGAAACCTGCGCTTCCCCTACAAGAGTTCGACCTACCATTATAGGAAAACGTGTTTTCGTGAAGAAATCATGACAAACTAACACAAAATGAAGATTTCATTATAACTTGACATTCTGAGTTGTTTTCATGAAACCTGCGCTTCCCCTACAAGAGTTCGACCTACCATTATAGGAAAACGTGTTTTCGTGAAGAAATCATGACAAACTAACACAAAATGAAGATTTCATTATAACTTGACATTCTGAGTTGTTTTCATGAAACCTGCGCTTCCCCTACAATTGTTCGACCTACCATTATAGGAAAACGTGTTTTCGTGAAGAAATCATGACAAACTAACACAAAATGAAGATTTCATTATAACTTGACATTCTGAGTTGTTTTCATGAAACCTGCGCTTCCCCTACAAGAGTTCAACCTACCATTATAGGAAAACGTGTTTTCGTGAAGAAATCATGACAAACTAACACAAAATGAAGATTTCATTATAACTTGACATTCTGAGTTGTTTTCATGAAACCTGCGCTTCCCCTACAAGAGTTCGACCTACCATTATAGGAAAACGTGTTTTCGTGAAGAAATCATGACAAACTAACACAAAATGAAGATTTCATTATAACTTGACATTCTGAGTTGTTTTCATGAAACCTGCGCTTCCCCTACAAGAGTTCGACCTACCATTATAGGAAAACGTGTTTTCGTGAAGAAATCATGACAAACTAACACAAAATGAAGATTTCATTATAACTTGACATTCTGAGTTGTTTTCATGAAACCTGCGCTTCCCCTACAAGAGTTCAACCTTCCATTATAGGAAAACGTGTTTTCGTGAAGAAATCATGACAAACTAACACAAAATGAAGATTTCATTATAACTTGACATTCTGAGTTGTTTTCATGAAACCTGCGCTTCCCCTACAAGAGTTCAACCTACCATTATAGGAAAACGTGTTTTCGTGAAGAAATCATGACAAACTAACACAAAATGAAGATTTCATTATAACTTGACATTCTGAGTTGTTTTCATGAAACCTGCGCTTCCCCTATAAGAGTTCAACCTACCATTATAGGAAAACGTGTTTTCGTGAAGAAATCATGACAAACTAACACAAAATGAAGATTTCATTATAACTTGACATTCTGAGTTGTTTTCATGAAGCCTGCGCTTCCCCTACAAGAGTTCAACCTTCCATTATAGGAAAACGTGTTTTCGTGAAGAAATCATGACAAACTAACACAAAATGAAGATTTCATTATAACTTGACATTCTGAGTTGTTTTCATGAAACCTGCGCTTCCCCTACAAGAGTTCAACCTACCATTATAGGAAAACGTGTTTTCGTGAAGAAATCATGACAAACTAACACAAAATGAAGATTTCATTATAACTTGACATTCTGAGTTGTTTTCATGAAACCTGCGCTTCCCCTACAAGAGTTCAACCTACCATTATAGGAAAACGTGTTTTCGTGAAGAAATCATGACAAACTAACACAAAATGAAGATTTCATTATAACTTGACATTCTGAGTTGTTTTCATGAAACCTGCGCTTCCCCTACAAGAGTTCGACCTACCATTATAGGAAAACGTGTTTTCGTGAAGAAATCATGACAAACTAACACAAAATGAAGATTTCATTATAACTTGACATTCTGAGTTATTTTCATGAAACCTGCGCTTCCCCTACAAGAGTTCAACCTACCATTATAGGAAAACGTGTTTTCCTGAAGAAATCATGACAAACTAACACAAAATGAAGATTTCATTATAACTTGACATTCTGAGTTATTTTCATGAAACCTGCGCTTCCCCTACAAGAGTTCAACCTACCATTATAGGAAAACGTGTTTTCCTGAAGAAATCATGACAAACTAACACAAAATGAAGATTTCATTATAACTTGACATTCTGAGTTGTTTTCATGAAACCTGCGCTTCCCCTACAAGAGTTCAACCTACCATTATAGGAAAACTTGTTTTCGTGAAGAAATCATGACAAACTAACACAAAATGAAGATTTCATTATAACTTGACATTCTGAGTTATATTCTTGAAACCTTCGCTTCCCCTACAAGAGTTCAACCTACCATTATAGGAAAACGTGTTTTCGTGAAGAAATCATGACAAACTAACACAAAATGAAGATTTCATTATAACTTGACATTCTGAGTTGTTTTCATGAAACCTGCGCTTCCCCTACAAGAGTTCAACCTTCCATTATAGGAAAACGTGTTTTCGTGAAGAAATCATGACAAACTAACACAAAATGAAGATTTCATTATAACTTGACATTCTGAGTTGTTTTCATGAAACCTGCGCTTCCCCTACAAGAGTTCAACCTACCATTATAGGAAAACGTGTTTTCGTGAAGAAATCATGACAAACTAACACAAAATGAAGATTTCATTATAACTTGACATTCTGAGTTGTTTTCATGAAACCTGCGCTTCCCCTATAAGAGTTCAACCTACCATTATAGGAAAACGTGTTTTCGTGAAGAAATCATGACAAACTAACACAAAATGAAGATTTCATTATAACTTGACATTCTGAGTTGTTTTCATGAAACCTGCGCTTCCCCTACAATTGTTCGACCTACCATTATAGGAAAACGTGTTTTCGTGAAGAAATCATGACAAACTAACACAAAATGAAGATTTCATTATAACTTGACATTCTGAGTTGTTTTCATGAAACCTGCGCTTCCCCTACAAGAGTTCGACCTACCATTATAGGAAAACGTGTTTTCGTGAAGAAATCATGACAAACTAACACAAAATGAAGATTTCATTATAACTTGACATTCTGAGTTGTTTTCATGAAACCTGCGCTTCCCCTACAAGAGTTCGACCTACCATTATAGGAAAACGTGTTTTCGTGAAGAAATCATGACAAACTAACACAAAATGAAGATTTCATTATAACTTGACATTCTGAGTTGTTTTCATGAAACCTGCGCTTCCCCTATAAGAGTTCAACCTACCATTATAGGAAAACGTGTTTTCGTGAAGAAATCATGACAAACTAACACCAAATGAAGATTTCATTATAACTTGACATTCTGAGTTGTTTTCATGAAACCTGCGCTTCCCCTACAAGAGTTCGACCTACCATTATAGGAAAACGTGTTTTCGTGAAGAAATCATGACAAACTAACACCAAATGAAGATTTCATTATAACTTGACATTCTGAGTTGTTTTCATGAAACCTGCGCTTCCCCTACAAGAGTTCGACCTACCATTATAGGAAAACGTGTTTTCGTGAAGAAATCATGACAAACTAACACAAAATGAAGATTTCATTATAACTTGACATTCTGAGTTGTTTTCATGAAACCAACGCTTCCCCTATAAGAGTTCGACCTACCATTATAGGAAAACGTGTTTTCGTGAAGAAATCATGACAAACTAACACAAAATGAAGATTTCATTATAACTTGACATTCTGAGTTGTTTTCATGAAACCTGCGCTTCCCCTACAAGAGTTCAACCTACCATTATAGGAAAACGTGTTTTCGTGAAGAAATCATGACAAACTAACACAAAATGAAGATTTCATTATAACTTGACATTCTGAGTTGTTTTCATGAAACCTGCGCTTCCCCTACAAGAGTTCGACCTACCATTATAGGAAAACGTGTTTTCGTGAAGAAATCATGACAAACTAACACAAAATGAAGATTTCATTATAACTTGACATTCTGAGTTGTTTTCATGAAACCTGCGCTTCCCCTACAAGAGTTCGACCTACCATTATAGGAAAACGTGTTTTCCTGAAGAAATCATGACAAACTAACACAAAATGAAGATTTCATTATAACTTGACATTCTGAGTTGTTTTCATGAAACCTGCGCTTCCCCTATAAGAGTTCAACCTACCATTATAGGAAAACGTGTTTTCGTGAAGAAATCATGACAAACTAACACAAAATGAAGATTTCATTATAACTTGACATTCTGAGTTGTTTTCATGAAACCTGCGCTTCCCCTACAAGAGTTCAACCTACCATTATAGGAAAACGTGTTTTCGTGAAGAAATCATGACAAACTAACACAAAATGAAGATTTCATTATTACTTGACTTTCTGAGTTGTTTTCATGAAACCTGCGCTTCCCCTACAAGAGTTCGACCTACCATTATAGGAAAACGTGTTTTCGTGAAGAAATCATGACAAACTAACACAAAATGAAGATTTCATTATAACTTGACATTCTGAGTTGTTTTCATGAAACCTGCGCTTCCCCTACAAGAGTTCGACCTACCATTATAGGAAAACGTGTTTTCCTGAAGAAATCATGACAAACTAACACAAAATGAAGATTTCATTATAACTTGACATTCTGAGTTGTTTTCATGAAACCTGCGCTTCCCCTATAAGAGTTCAACCTACCATTATAGGAAAACGTGTTTTCGTGAAGAAATCATGACAAACTAACACAAAATGAAGATTTCATTATAACTTGACATTCTGAGTTGTTTTCATGAAACCTGCGCTTCCCCTACAAGAGTTCAACCTACCATTATAGGAAAACGTGTTTTCGTGAAGAAATCATGACAAACTAACACAAAATGAAGATTTCATTATAACTTGACATTCTGAGTTGTTTTCATGAAACCTGCGCTTCCCCTACAAGAGTTCAACCTTCCATTATAGGAAAACGTGTTTTCGTGAAGAAATCATGACAAACTAACACAAAATGAAGATTTCATTATAACTTGACATTCTGAGTTGTTTTCATGAAACCTGCGCTTCCCCTACAAGAGTTCAACCTACCATTATAGGAAAACGTGTTTTCGTGAAGAAATCATGACAAACTAACACAAAATGAAGATTTCATTATAACTTGACATTCTGAGTTGTTTTCATGAAACCAACGCTTCCCCTATAAGAGTTCGACCTACCATTATAGGAAAACGTGTTTTCGTGAAGAAATCATGACAAACTAACACAAAATGAAGATTTCATTATAACTTGACATTCTGAGTTGTTTTCATGAAACCTGCGCTTCCCCTACAAGAGTTCAACCTACCATTATAGGAAAACGTGTTTTCGTGAAGAAATCATGACAAACTAACACAAAATGAAGATTTCATTATAACTTGACATTCTGAGTTGTTTTCATGAAACCTGCGCTTCCCCTACAAGAGTTCGACCTACCATTATAGGAAAACGTGTTTTCGTGAAGAAATCATGACAAACTAACACAAAATGAAGATTTCATTATAACTTGACATTCTGAGTTGTTTTCATGAAACCTGCGCTTCCCCTACAAGAGTTCGACCTACCATTATAGGAAAACGTGTTTTCCTGAAGAAATCATGACAAACTAACACAAAATGAAGATTTCATTATAACTTGACATTCTGAGTTGTTTTCATGAAACCTGCGCTTCCCCTACAAGAGTTCGACCTACCATTATAGGAAAACGTGTTTTCGTGAAGAAATCATGACAAACTAACACAAAATGAAGATTTCATTATAACTTGACATTCTGAGTTGTCTTCATGAAACCTGCGCTTCCCCTACAAGAGTTCGACCTACCATTATAGGAAAACGTGTTTTCCTGAAGAAATCATGACAAACTAACACAAAATGAAGATTTCATTATAACTTGACATTCTGAGTTGTTTTCATGAAACCTGCGCTTCCCCTATAAGAGTTCAACCTACCATTATAGGAAAACGTGTTTTCGTGAAGAAATCATGACAAACTAACACAAAATGAAGATTTCATTATAACTTGACATTCTGAGTTGTTTTCATGAAACCTGCGCTTCCCCTACAAGAGTTCAACCTACCATTATAGGAAAACGTGTTTTCGTGAAGAAATCATGACAAACTAACACAAAATGAAGATTTCATTATAACTTGACATTCTGAGTTGTTTTCATGAAACCTGCGCTTCCCCTACAAGAGTTCGACCTACCATTATAGGAAAACGTGTTTTCGTGAAGAAATCATGACAAACTAACACAAAATGAAGATTTCATTATAACTTGACATTCTGAGTTGTTTTCATGAAACCTGCGCTTCCCCTACAAGAGTTCAACCTTCCATTATAGGAAAACGTGTTTTCGTGAAGAAATCATGACAAACTAACACAAAATGAAGATTTCATTATAACTTGACATTCTGAGTTGTTTTCATGAAACCTGCGCTTCCCCTACAAGAGTTCAACCTACCATTATAGGAAAACGTGTTTTCGTGAAGAAATCATGACAAACTAACACAAAATGAAGATTTCATTATAACTTGACATTCTGAGTTGTTTTCATGAAACCTGCGCTTCCCCTACAAGAGTTCAACCTACCATTATAGGAAAACGTGTTTTCGTGAAGAAATCATGACAAACTAACACAAAATGAAGATTTCATTATAACTTGACATTCTGAGTTGTTTTCATGAAACCTGCGCTTCCCCTACAAGAGTTCAACCTACCATTATAGGAAAACGTGTTTTCGTGAAGAAATCATGACAAACTAACACAAAATGAAGATTTCATTATAACTTGACATTCTGAGTTGTTTTCATGAAACCTGCGCTTCCCCTACAAGAGTTCAACCTACCATTATAGGAAAACGTGTTTTCGTGAAGAAATCATGACAAACTAACACAAAATGAAGATTTCATTATAACTTGACATTCTGAGTTGTTTTCATGAAACCTGCGCTTCCCCTACAAGAGTTCGACCTACCATTATAGGAAAACGTGTTTTCGTGAAGAAATCATGACAAACTAACACAAAATGAAGATTTCATTATAACTTGACATTCTGAGTTGTTTTCATGAAACCTGCGCTTCCCCTACAAGAGTTCGACCTACCATTATAGGAAAACGTGTTTTCCTGAAGAAATCATGACAAACTAACACAAAATGAAGATTTCATTATAACTTGACATTCTGAGTTGTTTTCATGAAACCTGCGCTTCCCCTATAAGAGTTCAACCTACCATTATAGGAAAACGTGTTTTCGTGAAGAAATCATGACAAACTAACACAAAATGAAGATTTCATTATAACTTGACATTCTGAGTTGTTTTCATGAAACCTGCGCTTCCCCTACAAGAGTTCAACCTACCATTATAGGAAAACGTGTTTTCGTGAAGAAATCATGACAAACTAACACAAAATGAAGATTTCATTATAACTTGACATTCTGAGTTGTTTTCATGAAACCTGCGCTTCCCCTACAAGAGTTCAACCTACCATTATAGGAAAACGTGTTTTCGTGAAGAAATCATGACAAACTAACACAAAATGAAGATTTCATTATAACTTGACATTCTGAGTTGTTTTCATGAAACCTGCGCTTCCCCTACAAGAGTTCAACCTTCCATTATAGGAAAACGTGTTTTCGTGAAGAAATCATGACAAACTAACACAAAATGAAGATTTCATTATAACTTGACATTCTGAGTTGTTTTCATGAAACCTGCGCTTCCCCTACAAGAGTTCAACCTACCATTATAGGAAAACGTGTTTTCGTGAAGAAATCATGACAAACTAACACAAAATGAAGATTTCATTATAACTTGACATTCTGAGTTGTTTTCATGAAACCTGCGCTTCCCCTACAAGAGTTCAACCTACCATTATAGGAAAACGTGTTTTCGTGAAGAAATCATGACAAACTAACACAAAATGAAGATTTCATTATAACTTGACATTCTGAGTTGTTTTCATGAAACCTGCGCTTCCCCTACAAGAGTTCGACCTACCATTATAGGAAAACGTGTTTTCGTGAAGAAATCATGACAAACTAACACAAAATGAAGATTTCATTATAACTTGACATTCTGAGTTGTTTTCATGAAACCTGCGCTTCCCCTACAAGAGTTCGACCTACCATTATAGGAAAACGTGTTTTCCTGAAGAAATCATGACAAACTAACACAAAATGAAGATTTCATTATAACTTGACATTCTGAGTTGTTTTCATGAAACCTGCGCTTCCCCTACAAGAGTTCAACCTACCATTATAGGAAAACGTGTTTTCCTGAAGAAATCATGACAAACTAACACAAAATGAAGATTTCATTATAACTTGACATTCTGAGTTGTTTTCATGAAACCTGCGCTTCCCCTATAAGAGTTCAACCTACCATTATAGGAAAACGTGTTTTCGTGAAGAAATCATGACAAACTAACACAAAATGAAGATTTCATTATAACTTGACATTCTGAGTTGTTTTCATGAAACCTGCGCTTCCCCTACAAGAGTTCAACCTACCATTATAGGAAAACGTGTTTTCGTGAAGAAATCATGACAAACTAACACAAAATGAAGATTTCATTATAACTTGACATTCTGAGTTGTTTTCATGAAACCTGCGCTTCCCCTATAAGAGTTCAACCTACCATTATAGGAAAACGTGTTTTCGTGAAGAAATCATGACAAACTAACACAAAATGAAGATTTCATTATAACTTGACATTCTGAGTTGTTTTCATGAAGCCTGCGCTTCCCCTACAAGAGTTCAACCTTCCATTATAGGAAAACGTGTTTTCGTGAAGAAATCATGACAAACTAACACAAAATGAAGATTTCATTATAACTTGACATTCTGAGTTGTTTTCATGAAACCTGCGCTTCCCCTACAAGAGTTCAACCTACCATTATAGGAAAACGTGTTTTCGTGAAGAAATCATGACAAACTAACACAAAATGAAGATTTCATTATAACTTGACATTCTGAGTTGTTTTCATGAAACCTGCGCTTCCCCTACAAGAGTTCAACCTACCATTATAGGAAAACGTGTTTTCGTGAAGAAATCATGACAAACTAACACAAAATGAAGATTTCATTATAACTTGACATTCTGAGTTGTTTTCATGAAACCTGCGCTTCCCCTACAAGAGTTCAACCTACCATTATAGGAAAACGTGTTTTCGTGAAGAAATCATGACAAACTAACACAAAATGAAGATTTCATTATAACTTGACATTCTGAGTTGTTTTCATGAAACCTGCGCTTCCCCTACAAGAGTTCGACCTACCATTATAGGAAAACGTGTTTTCGTGAAGAAATCATGACAAACTAACACAAAATGAAGATTTCATTATAACTTGACATTCTGAGTTGTTTTCATAAAACCTGCGCTTCCCCTACAAGAGTTCGACCTACCATTATAGGAAAACGTGTTTTCCTGAAGAAATCATGACAAACTAACACAAAATGAAGATTTCATTATAACTTGACATTCTGAGTTGTTTTCATGAAACCTGCGCTTCCCCTATAAGAGTTCAACCTACCATTATAGGAAAACGTGTTTTCGTGAAGAAATCATGACAAACTAACACAAAATGAAGATTTCATTATAACTTGACATTCTGAGTTGTTTTCATGAAACCTGCGCTTCCCCTACAAGAGTTCAACCTACCATTATAGGAAAACGTGTTTTCGTGAAGAAATCATGACAAACTAACACAAAATGAAGATTTCATTATAACTTGACATTCTGAGTTGTTTTCATGAAACCTGCGCTTCCCCTACAAGAGTTCAACCTACCATTATAGGAAAACGTGTTTTCGTGAAGAAATCATGACAAACTAACACAAAATGAAGATTTCATTATAACTTGACATTCTGAGTTGTTTTCATGAAACCTGCGCTTCCCCTACAAGAGTTCAACCTACCATTATAGGAAAACGTGTTTTCGTGAAGAAATCATGACAAACTAACACAAAATGAAGATTTCATTATAACTTGACATTCTGAGTTGTTTTCATGAAACCTGCGCTTCCCCTACAAGAGTTCAACCTTCCATTATAGGAAAACGTGTTTTCGTGAAGAAATCATGACAAACTAACACAAAATGAAGATTTCATTATAACTTGACATTCTGAGTTGTTTTCATGAAACCTGCGCTTCCCCTACAAGAGTTCAACCTACCATTATAGGAAAACGTGTTTTCGTGAAGAAATCATGACAAACTAACACAAAATGAAGATTTCATTATAACTTGACATTCTGAGTTGTTTTCATGAAACCTGCGCTTCCCCTACAAGAGTTCGACCTACCATTATAGGAAAACGTGTTTTCGTGAAGAAATCATGACAAACTAACACAAAATGAAGATTTCATTATAACTTGACATTCTGAGTTGTTTTCATGAAACCAACGCTTCCCCTATAAGAGTTCGACCTACCATTATAGGAAAACGTGTTTTCGTGAAGAAATCATGACAAACTAACACAAAATGAAGATTTCATTATAACTTGACATTCTGAGTTGTTTTCATGAAACCAACGCTTCCCCTATAAGAGTTCGACCTACCATTATAGGAAAACGTGTTTTCGTGAAGAAATCATGACAAACTAACACAAAATGAAGATTTCATTATAACTTGACATTCTGAGTTGTTTTCATGAAACCTGCGCTTCCCCTACAAGAGTTCAACCTTCCATTATAGGAAAACGTGTTTTCGTGAAGAAATCATGACAAACTAACACAAAATGAAGATTTCATTATAACTTGACATTCTGAGTTGTTTTCATGAAACCTGCGCTTCCCCTACAAGAGTTCGACCTACCATTATAGGAAAACGTGTTTTCGTGAAGAAATCATGACAAACTAACACAAAATGAAGATTTCATTATAACTTGACATTCTGAGTTGTTTTCATGAAACCTGCGCTTCCCCTACAAGAGTTCAACCTACCATTATAGGAAAACGTGTTTTCGTGAAGAAATCATGACAAACTAACACAAAATGAAGATTTCATTATAACTTGACATTCTGAGTTGTTTTCATGAAACCTGCGCTTCCCCTACAAGAGTTCGACCTACCATTATAGGAAAACGTGTTTTCCTGAAGAAATCATGACAAACTAACACAAAATGAAGATTTCATTATAACTTGACATTCTGAGTTGTTTTCATGAAACCTGCGCTTCCCCTACAAGAGTTCGACCTACCATTATAGGAAAACGTGTTTTCGTGAAGAAATCATGACAAACTAACACAAAATGAAGATTTCATTATAACTTGACATTCTGAGTTGTTTTCATGAAACCAGCGCTTCCCCTACAAGAGTTCAACCTACCATTATAGGAAAACGTGTTTTCCTGAAGAAATCATGACAAACTAACACAAAATGAAGATTTCATTATAACTTGACATTCTGAGTTGTTTTCATGAAACCTGCGCTTCCCCTATAAGAGTTCAACCTACCATTATAGGAAAACGTGTTTTCGTGAAGAAATCATGACAAACTAACACAAAATGAAGATTTCATTATAACTTGACATTCTGAGTTGTTTTCATGAAACCTGCGCTTCCCCTATAAGAGTTCAACCTACCATTATAGGAAAACGTGTTTTCGTGAAGAAATCATGACAAACTAACACAAAATGAAGATTTCATTATAACTTGACATTCTGAGTTGTTTTCATGAAACCTGCGCTTCCCCTACAAGAGTTCGACCTACCATTATAGGAAAACGTGTTTTCGTGAAGAAATCATGACAAACTAACACAAAATGAAGATTTCATTATAACTTGACATTCTGAGTTGTTTTCATGAAACCTGCGCTTCCCCTACAAGAGTTCGACCTACCATTATAGGAAAACGTGTTTTCGTGAAGAAATCATGACAAACTAACACAAAATGAAGATTTCATTATAACTTGACATTCTGAGTTGTTTTCATGAAACCTGCGCTTCCCCTATAAGAGTTCAACCTACCATTATAGGAAAACGTGTTTTCGTGAAGAAATCATGACAAACTAACACAAAATGAAGATTTCATTATAACTTGACATTCTGAGTTGTTTTCATGAAACCTGCGCTTCCCCTATAAGAGTTCAACCTACCATTATAGGAAAACGTGTTTTCGTGAAGAAATCATGACAAACTAACACAAAATGAAGATTTCATTATAACTTGACATTCTGAGTTGTTTTCATGAAACCTGCGCTTCCCCTACAAGAGTTCGACCTACCATTATAGGAAAACGTGTTTTCCTGAAGAAATCATGACAAACTAACACAAAATGAAGATTTCATTATAACTTGACATTCTGAGTTCTTTTCATGAAACCTGCTCTTCCCCTACAAGAGTTCGACCTACCATTATAGGAAAACGTGTTTTCGTGAAGAAATCATGACAAACTAACACAAAATGAAGATTTCATTATAACTTGACATTCTGAGTTGTTTTCATGAAACCTTCGCTTCCCCTATAAGAGTTCAACGTACCATTATAGGAAAACGTGTTTTCGTGAAGAAATCATGACAAACTAACACCAAATGAAGATTTCATTATAACTTGACATTCTGAGTTGTTTTCATGAAACCTGCGCTTCCCCTACAAGAGTTCGACCTACCATTATAGGAAAACGTGTTTTCGTGAAGAAATCATGACAAACTAACACAAAATGAAGATTTCATTATAACTTGACATTCTGAGTTGTTTTCATGAAACCTGCGCTTCCCCTACAAGAGTTCGACCTACCATTATAGGAAAACGTGTTTTCGTGAAGAAATCATGACAAACTAACACAAAATGAAGATTTCATTATAACTTGACATTCTGAGTTGTTTTCATGAAACCTGCGCTTCCCCTACAAGAGTTCAACCTACCATTATAGGAAAACGTGTTTTCGTGAAGAAATCATGACAAACTAACACAAAATGAAGATTTCATTATAACTTGACATTCTGAGTTGTTTTCATGAAACCTGCGCTTCCCCTACAAGAGTTCGACCTACCATTATAGGAAAACGTGTTTTCGTGAAGAAATCATGACAAACTAACACAAAATGAAGATTTCATTATAACTTGACATTCTGAGTTGTTTTCATGAAACCTGCGCTTCCCCTACAAGAGTTCAACCTACCATTATAGGAAAACGTGTTTTCGTGAAGAAATCATGACAAACTAACACAAAATGAAGATTTCATTATAACTTGACATTCTGAGTTGTTTTCATGAAACCTGCGCTTCCCCTACAAGAGTTCGACCTACCATTATAGGAAAACGTGTTTTCGTGAAGAAATCATGACAAACTAACACAAAATGAAGATTTCATTATAACTTGACATTCTGAGTTGTTTTCATGAAACCTGCGCTTCCCCTACAAGAGTTCGACCTACCATTATAGGAAAACGTGTTTTCCTGAAGAAATCATGACAAACTAACACAAAATGAAGATTTCATTATAACTTGACATTCTGAGTTGTTTTCATGAAACCTGCGCTTCCCCTATAAGAGTTCAACCTACCATTATAGGAAAACGTGTTTTCGTGAAGAAATCATGACAAACTAACACAAAATGAAGATTTCATTATAACTTGACATTCTGAGTTGTTTTCATGAAACCTGCGCTTCCCCTACAAGAGTTCAACCTACCATTATAGGAAAACGTGTTTTCGTGAAGAAATCATGACAAACTAACACAAAATGAAGATTTCATTATAACTTGACATTCTGAGTTGTTTTCATGAAACCTGCGCTTCCCCTACAAGAGTTCGACCTACCATTATAGGAAAACGTGTTTTCGTGAAGAAATCATGACAAACTAACACAAAATGAAGATTTCATTATAACTTGACATTCTGAGTTGTTTTCATGAAACCTACGCTTCCCCTATAAGAGTTCAACCTACCATTATAGGAAAACGTGTTTTCGTGAAGAAATCATGACAAACTAACACAAAATGAAGATTTCATTATAACTTGACATTCTGAGTTGTTTTCATGAAACCTGCGCTTCCCCTATAAGAGTTCAACCTACCATTATAGGAAAACGTGTTTTCGTGAAGAAATCATGACAAACTAACACAAAATGAAGATTTCATTATAACTTGACATTCTGAGTTGTTTTCATGAAACCTGCGCTTCCCCTATAAGAGTTCAACCTACCATTATAGGAAAACGTGTTTTCGTGAAGAAATCATGACAAACTAACACAAAATGAAGATTTTATTATAATTTGACATTCTGAGTTGTTTTCATGAAACCTGCGCTTCCCCTACAAGAGTTCAACCTACCATTATAGGAAAACGTGTTTTCGTGAAGAAATCATGACAAACTAACACAAAATGAAGATTTCATTATAACTTGACATTCTGAGTTGTTTTCATGAAACCTGCGCTTCCCCTATAAGAGTTCAACCTACCATTATAGGAAAACGTGTTTTCGTGAAGAAATCATGACAAACTAACACAAAATGAAGATTTCATTATAACTTGACATTCTGAGTTGTTTTCATGAAACCTGCGCTTCCCCTACAAGAGTTCGACCTACCATTATAGGAAAACGTGTTTTCCTGAAGAAATCATGACAAACTAACACAAAATGAAGATTTCATTATAACTTGACATTCTGAGTTCTTTTCATGAAACCTGCTCTTCCCCTACAAGAGTTCGACCTACCATTATAGGAAAACGTGTTTTCGTGAAGAAATCATGACAAACTAACACAAAATGAAGATTTCATTATAACTTGACATTCTGAGTTGTTTTCATGAAACCTTCGCTTCCCCTATAAGAGTTCAACGTACCATTATAGGAAAACGTGTTTTCGTGAAGAAATCATGACAAACTAACACCAAATGAAGATTTCATTATAACTTGACATTCTGAGTTGTTTTCATGAAACCTGCGCTTCCCCTACAAGAGTTCGACCTACCATTATAGGAAAACGTGTTTTCGTGAAGAAATCATGACAAACTAACACAAAATGAAGATTTCATTATAACTTGACATTCTGAGTTGTTTTCATGAAACCTGCGCTTCCCCTACAAGAGTTCGACCTACCATTATAGGAAAACGTGTTTTCGTGAAGAAATCATGACAAACTAACACAAAATGAAGATTTCATTATAACTTGACATTCTGAGTTGTTTTCATGAAACCTGCGCTTCCCCTACAAGAGTTCAACCTACCATTATAGGAAAACGTGTTTTCGTGAAGAAATCATGACAAACTAACACAAAATGAAGATTTCATTATAACTTGACATTCTGAGTTGTTTTCATGAAACCTGCGCTTCCCCTACAAGAGTTCGACCTACCATTATAGGAAAACGTGTTTTCGTGAAGAAATCATGACAAACTAACACAAAATGAAGATTTCATTATAACTTGACATTCTGAGTTGTTTTCATGAAACCTGCGCTTCCCCTACAAGAGTTCGACCTACCATTATAGGAAAACGTGTTTTCGTGAAGAAATCATGACAAACTAACACAAAATGAAGATTTCATTATAACTTGACATTCTGAGTTGTTTTCATGAAACCTGCGCTTCCCCTACAAGAGTTCGACCTACCATTATAGGAAAACGTGTTTTCGTGAAGAAATCATGACAAACTAACACAAAATGAAGATTTCATTATAACTTGACATTCTGAGTTGTTTTCATGAAACCTGCGCTTCCCCTACAAGAGTTCGACCTACCATTATAGGAAAACGTGTTTTCCTGAAGAAATCATGACAAACTAACACAAAATGAAGATTTCATTATAACTTGACATTCTGAGTTGTTTTCATGAAACCTGCGCTTCCCCTATAAGAGTTCAACCTACCATTATAGGAAAACGTGTTTTCGTGAAGAAATCATGACAAACTAACACAAAATGAAGATTTCATTATAACTTGACATTCTGAGTTGTTTTCATGAAACCTGCGCTTCCCCTACAAGAGTTCAACCTACCATTATAGGAAAACGTGTTTTCGTGAAGAAATCATGACAAACTAACACAAAATGAAGATTTCATTATAACTTGACATTCTGAGTTGTTTTCATGAAACCTGCGCTTCCCCTACAAGAGTTCGACCTACCATTATAGGAAAACGTGTTTTCGTGAAGAAATCATGACAAACTAACACAAAATGAAGATTTCATTATAACTTGACATTCTGAGTTGTTTTCATGAAACCTACGCTTCCCCTATAAGAGTTCAACCTACCATTATAGGAAAACGTGTTTTCGTGAAGAAATCATGACAAACTAACACAAAATGAAGATTTCATTATAACTTGACATTCTGAGTTGTTTTCATGAAACCTGCGCTTCCCCTATAAGAGTTCAACCTACCATTATAGGAAAACGTGTTTTCGTGAAGAAATCATGACAAACTAACACAAAATGAAGATTTCATTATAACTTGACATTCTGAGTTGTTTTCATGAAACCTGCGCTTCCCCTATAAGAGTTCAACCTACCATTATAGGAAAACGTGTTTTCGTGAAGAAATCATGACAAACTAACACAAAATGAAGATTTTATTATAATTTGACATTCTGAGTTGTTTTCATGAAACCTGCGCTTCCCCTACAAGAGTTCAACCTACCATTATAGGAAAACGTGTTTTCGTGAAGAAATCATGACAAACTAACACAAAATGAAGATTTCATTATAACTTGACATTCTGAGTTGTTTTCATGAAACCTGCGCTTCCCCTACAAGAGTTCAACCTACTATTATAGGAAAACGTGTTTTCGTGAAGAAATCATGACAAACTAACACAAAATGAAGATTTCATTATAACTTGACATTCTGAGTTGTTTTCATGAAACCTGCGCTTCCCCTACAAGAGTTCAACCTACCATTATAGGAAAACGTGTTTTCGTGAAGAAATCATGACAAACTAACACAAAATGAAGATTTCATTATAACTTGACATTCTGAGTTCTTTTCATGAAACCTGCTCTTCCCCTACAAGAGTTCGACCTACCATTATAGGAAAACGTGTTTTCGTGAAGAAATCATGACAAACTAACACAAAATGAAGATTTCATTATAACTTGACATTCTGAGTTGTTTTCATGAAACCTACGCTTCCCCTATAAGAGTTCAACCTACCATTATAGGAAAACGTGTTTTCGTGAAGAAATCATGACAAACTAACACAAAATGAAGATTTCATTATAACTTGACATTCTGAGTTGTTTTCATGAAACCTGCGCTTCCCCTATAAGAGTTCAACCTACCATTATAGGAAAACGTGTTTTCGTGAAGAAATCATGACAAACTAACACAAAATGAAGATTTCATTATAACTTGACATTCTGAGTTGTTTTCATGAAACCTGCGCTTCCCCTATAAGAGTTCAACCTACCATTATAGGAAAACGTGTTTTCGTGAAGAAATCATGACAAACTAACACAAAATGAAGATTTCATTATAACTTGACATTCTGAGTTGTTTTCATGAAACCTGCGCTTCCCCTACAAGAGTTCAACCTACCATTATAGGAAAACGTGTTTTCGTGAAGAAATCATGACAAACTAACACAAAATGAAGATTTCATTATAACTTGACATTCTGAGTTGTTTTCATGAAACCTGCGCTTCCCCTACAAGAGTTCAACCTACCATTATAGGAAAACGTGTTTTCGTGAAGAAATCATGACAAACTAACACAAAATGAAGATTTCATTATAACTTGACATTCTGAGTTGTTTTCATGAAACCTGCGCTTCCCCTACAAGAGTTCAACCTACCATTATAGGAAAACGTGTTTTCGTGAAGAAATCATGACAAACTAACACAAAATGAAGATTTCATTATAACTTGACATTCTGAGTTGTTTTCATGAAACCTGCGCTTCCCCTACAATTGTTCGACCTACCATTATAGGAAAACGTGTTTTCGTGAAGAAATCATGACAAACTAACACAAAATGAAGATTTCATTATAACTTGACATTCTGAGTTGTTTTCATGAAACCTGCGCTTCCCCTACAAGAGTTCAACCTACCATTATAGGAAAACGTGTTTTCGTGAAGAAATCATGACAAACTAACACAAAATGAAGATTTCATTATAACTTGACATTCTGAGTTGTTTTCATGAAACCTGCGCTTCCCCTACAAGAGTTCGACCTACCATTATAGGAAAACGTGTTTTCGTGAAGAAATCATGACAAACTAACACAAAATGAAGATTTCATTATAACTTGACATTCTGAGTTGTTTTCATGAAACCTGCGCTTCCCCTACAAGAGTTCGACCTACCATTATAGGAAAACGTGTTTTCGTGAAGAAATCATGACAAACTAACACAAAATGAAGATTTCATTATAACTTGACATTCTGAGTTGTTTTCATGAAACCTGCGCTTCCCCTACAAGAGTTCGACCTACCATTATAGGAAAACGTGTTTTCGTGAAGAAATCATGACAAACTAACACAAAATGAAGATTTCATTATAACTTGACATTCTGAGTTCTTTTCATGAAACCTGCTCTTCCCCTACAAGAGTTCGACCTACCATTATAGGAAAACGTGTTTTCGTGAAGAAATCATGACAAACTAACACAAAATGAAGATTTCATTATAACTTGACATTCTGAGTTGTTTTCATGAAACCTACGCTTCCCCTATAAGAGTTCAACCTACCATTATAGGAAAACGTGTTTTCGTGAAGAAATCATGACAAACTAACACAAAATGAAGATTTCATTATAACTTGACATTCTGAGTTGTTTTCATGAAACCTGCGCTTCCCCTATAAGAGTTCAACCTACCATTATAGGAAAACGTGTTTTCGTGAAGAAATCATGACAAACTAACACAAAATGAAGATTTCATTATAACTTGACATTCTGAGTTGTTTTCATGAAACCTGCGCTTCCCCTATAAGAGTTCAACCTACCATTATAGGAAAACGTGTTTTCGTGAAGAAATCATGACAAACTAACACAAAATGAAGATTTTATTATAACTTGACATTCTGAGTTGTTTTCATGAAACCTGCGCTTCCCCTACAAGAGTTCAACCTACCATTATAGGAAAACGTGTTTTCGTGAAGAAATCATGACAAACTAACACAAAATGAAGATTTCATTATAACTTGACATTCTGAGTTGTTTTCATGAAACCTGCGCTTCCCCTACAAGAGTTCAACCTACCATTATAGGAAAACGTGTTTTCGTGAAGAAATCATGACAAACTAACACAAAATGAAGATTTCATTATAACTTGACATTCTGAGTTGTTTTCATGAAACCTGCGCTTCCCCTACAAGAGTTCAACCTACCATTATAGGAAAACGTGTTTTCGTGAAGAAATCATGACAAACTAACACAAAATGAAGATTTCATTATAACTTGACATTCTGAGTTGTTTTCATGAAACCTGCGCTTCCCCTACAAGAGTTCAACCTACCATTATAGGAAAACGTGTTTTCGTGAAGAAATCATGACAAACTAACACAAAATGAAGATTTCATTATAACTTGACATTCTGAGTTGTTTTCATGAAACCTGCGCTTCCCCTATAAGAGTTCAACCTACCATTATAGGAAAACGTGTTTTCGTGAAGAAATCATGACAAACTAACACAAAATGAAGATTTCATTATAACTTGACATTCTGAGTTGTTTTCATGAAACCTGCGCTTCCCCTACAATTGTTCGACCTACCATTATAGGAAAACGTGTTTTCGTGAAGAAATCATGACAAACTAACACAAAATGAAGATTTCATTATAACTTGACATTCTGAGTTGTTTTCATGAAACCTGCGCTTCCCCTACAAGAGTTCAACCTACCATTATAGGAAAACGTGTTTTCGTGAAGAAATCATGACAAACTAACACAAAATGAAGATTTCATTATAACTTGACATTCTGAGTTGTTTTCATGAAACCTGCGCTTCCCCTACAAGAGTTCAACCTACCATTAAAGGAAAACGTGTTTTCGTGAAGAAATCATGACAAACTAACACAAAATGAAGATTTCATTATAACTTGACATTCTGAGTTGTTTTCATGAAACCTGCGCTTCCCCTACAATTGTTCGACCTACCATTATAGGAAAACGTGTTTTCGTGAAGAAATCATGACAAACTAACACAAAATGAAGATTTCATTATAACTTGACATTCTGAGTTGTTTTCATGAAACCTGCGCTTCCCCTACAAGAGTTCAACCTACCATTATAGGAAAACGTGTTTTCGTGAAGAAATCATGACAAACTAACACAAAATGAAGATTTCATTATAACTTGACATTCTGAGTTGTTTTCATGAAACCTGCGCTTCCCCTACAAGAGTTCGACCTACCATTATAGGAAAACGTGTTTTCGTGAAGAAATCATGACAAACTAACACAAAATGAAGATTTCATTATAACTTGACATTCTGAGTTGTTTTCATGAAACCTGCGCTTCCCCTACAAGAGTTCGACCTACCATTATAGGAAAACGTGTTTTCGTGAAGAAATCATGACAAACTAACACAAAATGAAGATTTCATTATAACTTGACATTCTGAGTTGTTTTCATGAAACCTGCGCTTCCCCTACAAGAGTTCGACCTACCATTATAGGAAAACGTGTTTTCGTGAAGAAATCATGACAAACTAACACAAAATGAAGATTTCATTATAACTTGACATTCTGAGTTGTTTTCATGAAACCTGCGCTTCCCCTACAAGAGTTCGACCTACCATTATAGGAAAACGTGTTTTCGTGAAGAAATCATGACAAACTAACACAAAATGAAGATTTCATTATAACTTGACATTCTGAGTTGTTTTCATGAAACCTGCGCTTCCCCTATAAGAGTTCAACCTACCATTATAGGAAAACGTGTTTTCGTGAAGAAATCATGACAAACTAACACAAAATGAAGATTTCATTATAACTTGACATTCTGAGTTGTTTTCATGAAACCTGCGCTTCCCCTACAATTGTTCGACCTACCATTATAGGAAAACGTGTTTTCGTGAAGAAATCATGACAAACTAACACAAAATGAAGATTTCATTATAACTTGACATTCTGAGTTGTTTTCATGAAACCTGCGCTTCCCCTACAAGAGTTCAACCTACCATTATAGGAAAACGTGTTTTCGTGAAGAAATCATGACAAACTAACACAAAATGAAGATTTCATTATAACTTGACATTCTGAGTTGTTTTCATGAAACCTGCGCTTCCCCTACAAGAGTTCGACCTACCATTATAGGAAAACGTGTTTTCGTGAAGAAATCATGACAAACTAACACAAAATGAAGATTTCATTATAACTTGACATTCTGAGTTGTTTTCATGAAACCTGCGCTTCCCCTACAAGAGTTCGACCTACCATTATAGGAAAACGTGTTTTCGTGAAGAAATCATGACAAACTAACACAAAATGAAGATTTCATTATAACTTGACATTCTGAGTTGTTTTCATGAAACCTGCGCTTCCCCTACAAGAGTTCGACCTACCATTATAGGAAAACGTGTTTTCGTGAAGAAATCATGACAAACTAACACAAAATGAAGATTTCATTATAACTTGACATTCTGAGTTGTTTTCATGAAACCTGCGCTTCCCCTATAAGAGTTCAACCTACCATTATAGGAAAACGTGTTTTCGTGAAGAAATCATGACAAACTAACACCAAATGAAGATTTCATTATAACTTGACATTCTGAGTTGTTTTCATGAAACCTGCGCTTCCCCTACAAGAGTTCGACCTACCATTATAGGAAAACGTGTTTTCGTGAAGAAATCATGACAAACTAACACAAAATGAAGATTTCATTATAACTTGACATTCTGAGTTGTTTTCATGAAACCTGCGCTTCCCCTACAAGAGTTCGACCTACCATTATAGGAAAACGTGTTTTCGTGAAGAAATCATGACAAACTAACACAAAATGAAGATTTCATTATAACTTGACATTCTGAGTTGTTTTCATGAAACCAACGCTTCCCCTATAAGAGTTCGACCTACCATTATAGGAAAACGTGTTTTCGTGAAGAAATCATGACAAACTAACACAAAATGAAGATTTCATTATAACTTGACATTCTGAGTTGTTTTCATGAAACCTGCGCTTCCCCTACAAGAGTTCGACCTACCATTATAGGAAAACGTGTTTTCGTGAAGAAATCATGACAAACTAACACAAAATGAAGATTTCATTATAACTTGACATTCTGAGTTGTTTTCATGAAACCTGCGCTTCCCCTACAATTGTTCGACCTACCATTATAGGAAAACGTGTTTTCGTGAAGAAATCATGACAAACTAACACAAAATGAAGATTTCATTATAACTTGACATTCTGAGTTGTTTTCATGAAACCTGCGCTTCCCCTACAAGAGTTCAACCTACCATTATAGGAAAACGTGTTTTCGTGAAGAAATCATGACAAACTAACACAAAATGAAGATTTCATTATAACTTGACATTCTGAGTTGTTTTCATGAAACCTGCGCTTCCCCTACAAGAGTTCGACCTACCATTATAGGAAAACGTGTTTTCGTGAAGAAATCATGACAAACTAACACAAAATGAAGATTTCATTATAACTTGACATTCTGAGTTGTTTTCATGAAACCTGCGCTTCCCCTACAAGAGTTCGACCTACCATTATAGGAAAACGTGTTTTCGTGAAGAAATCATGACAAACTAACACAAAATGAAGATTTCATTATAACTTGACATTCTGAGTTGTTTTCATGAAACCTTCGCTTCCCCTATAAGAGTTCAACGTACCATTATAGGAAAACGTGTTTTCGTGAAGAAATCATGACAAACTAACACCAAATGAAGATTTCATTATAACTTGACATTCTGAGTTGTTTTCATGAAACCTGCGCTTCCCCTACAAGAGTTCGACCTACCATTATAGGAAAACGTGTTTTCGTGAAGAAATCATGACAAACTAACACAAAATGAAGATTTCATTATAACTTGACATTCTGAGTTGTTTTCATGAAACCTGCGCTTCCCCTACAAGAGTTCGACCTACCATTATAGGAAAACGTGTTTTCGTGAAGAAATCATGACAAACTAACACAAAATGAAGATTTCATTATAACTTGACATTCTGAGTTGTTTTCATGAAACCTGCGCTTCCCCTACAAGAGTTCGACCTACCATTATAGGAAAACGTGTTTTCGTGAAGAAATCATGACAAACTAACACAAAATGAAGATTTCATTATAACTTGACATTCTGAGTTGTTTTCATGAAACCTGCGCTTCCCCTACAAGAGTTCGACCTACCATTATAGGAAAACGTGTTTTCGTGAAGAAATCATGACAAACTAACACAAAATGAAGATTTCATTATAACTTGACATTCTGAGTTGTTTTCATGAAACCTGCGCTTCCCCTACAAGAGTTCGACCTACCATTATAGGAAAACGTGTTTTCCTGAAGAAATCATGACAAACTAACACAAAATGAAGATTTCATTATAACTTGACATTCTGAGTTGTTTTCATGAAACCTGCGCTTCCCCTATAAGAGTTCAACCTACCATTATAGGAAAACGTGTTTTCGTGAAGAAATCATGACAAACTAACACAAAATGAAGATTTCATTATAACTTGACATTCTGAGTTGTTTTCATGAAACCTGCGCTTCCCCTACAAGAGTTCGACCTACCATTATAGGAAAACGTGTTTTCCTGAAGAAATCATGACAAACTAACACAAAATGAAGATTTCATTATAACTTGACATTCTGAGTTGTTTTCATGAAACCTGCGCTTCCCCTATAAGAGTTCAACCTACCATTATAGGAAAACGTGTTTTCGTGAAGAAATCATGACAAACTAACACAAAATGAAGATTTCATTATAACTTGACATTCTGAGTTGTTTTCATGAAACCTGCGCTTCCCCTACAAGAGTTCAACCTACCATTATAGGAAAACGTGTTTTCGTGAAGAAATCATGACAAACTAACACAAAATGAAGATTTCATTATAACTTGACATTCTGAGTTGTTTTCATGAAACCTGCGCTTCCCCTACAAGAGTTCGACCTACCATTATAGGAAAACGTGTTTTCGTGAAGAAATCATGACAAACTAACACAAAATGAAGATTTCATTATAACTTGACATTCTGAGTTGTTTTCATGAAACCTGCGCTTCCCCTACAAGAGTTCGACCTACCATTATAGGAAAACGTGTTTTCCTGAAGAAATCATGACAAACTAACACAAAATGAAGATTTCATTATAACTTGACATTCTGAGTTGTTTTCATGAAACCTGCGCTTCCCCTATAAGAGTTCAACCTACCATTATAGGAAAACGTGTTTTCGTGAAGAAATCATGACAAACTAACACAAAATGAAGATTTCATTATAACTTGACATTCTGAGTTGTTTTCATGAAACCTGCGCTTCCCCTACAAGAGTTCAACCTACCATTATAGGAAAACGTGTTTTCGTGAAGAAATCATGACAAACTAACACAAAATGAAGATTTCATTATAACTTGACATTCTGAGTTGTTTTCATGAAACCTGCGCTTCCCCTACAATTGTTCGACCTACCATTATAGGAAAACGTGTTTTCGTGAAGAAATCATGACAAACTAACACAAAATGAAGATTTCATTATAACTTGACATTCTGAGTTGTTTTCATGAAACCTGCGCTTCCCCTACAAGAGTTCAACCTACCATTATAGGAAAACGTGTTTTCGTGAAGAAATCATGACAAACTAACACAAAATGAAGATTTCATTATAACTTGACATTCTGAGTTCTTTTCATGAAACCTGCTCTTCCCCTACAAGAGTTCGACCTACCATTATAGGAAAACGTGTTTTCGTGAAGAAATCATGACAAACTAACACAAAATGAAGATTTCATTATAACTTGACATTCTGAGTTGTTTTCATGAAACCTACGCTTCCCCTATAAGAGTTCAACCTACCATTATAGGAAAACGTGTTTTCGTGAAGAAATCATGACAAACTAACACAAAATGAAGATTTCATTATAACTTGACATTCTGAGTTGTTTTCATGAAACCTGCGCTTCCCCTACAAGAGTTCAACCTACCATTATAGGAAAACGTGTTTTCGTGAAGAAATCATGACAAACTAACACAAAATGAAGATTTCATTATAACTTGACATTCTGAGTTGTTTTCATGAAACCTGCGCTTCCCCTACAATTGTTCGACCTACCATTATAGGAAAACGTGTTTTCGTGAAGAAATCATGACAAACTAACACAAAATGAAGATTTCATTATAACTTGACATTCTGAGTTGTTTTCATGAAACCTGCGCTTCCCCTACAAGAGTTCAACCTACCATTATAGGAAAACGTGTTTTCGTGAAGAAATCATGACAAACTAACACAAAATGAAGATTTCATTATAACTTGACATTCTGAGTTGTTTTCATGAAACCTGCGCTTCCCCTACAAGAGTTCGACCTACCATTATAGGAAAACGTGTTTTCGTGAAGAAATCATGACAAACTAACACAAAATGAAGATTTCATTATAACTTGACATTCTGAGTTGTTTTCATGAAACCTGCGCTTCCCCTACAAGAGTTCGACCTACCATTATAGGAAAACGTGTTTTCGTGAAGAAATCATGACAAACTAACACAAAATGAAGATTTCATTATAACTTGACATTCTGAGTTGTTTTCATGAAACCTGCGCTTCCCCTACAAGAGTTCGACCTACCATTATAGGAAAACGTGTTTTCGTGAAGAAATCATGACAAACTAACACAAAATGAAGATTTCATTATAACTTGACATTCTGAGTTGTTTTCATGAAACCTGCGCTTCCCCTACAAGAGTTCGACCTACCATTATAGGAAAACGTGTTTTCGTGAAGAAATCATGACAAACTAACACAAAATGAAGATTTCATTATAACTTGACATTCTGAGTTGTTTTCATGAAACCTGCGCTTCCCCTATAAGAGTTCAACCTACCATTATAGGAAAACGTGTTTTCGTGAAGAAATCATGACAAACTAACACAAAATGAAGATTTCATTATAACTTGACATTCTGAGTTGTTTTCATGAAACCTGCGCTTCCCCTACAAGAGTTCGACCTACCATTATAGGAAAACGTGTTTTCGTGAAGAAATCATGACAAACTAACACAAAATGAAGATTTCATTATAACTTGACATTCTGAGTTGTTTTCATGAAACCAACGCTTCCCCTATAAGAGTTCGACCTACCATTATAGGAAAACGTGTTTTCGTGAAGAAATCATGACAAACTAACACAAAATGAAGATTTCATTATAACTTGACATTCTGAGTTGTTTTCATGAAACCTGCGCTTCCCCTACAAGAGTTCGACCTACCATTATAGGAAAACGTGTTTTCGTGAAGAAATCATGACAAACTAACACAAAATGAAGATTTCATTATAACTTGACATTCTGAGTTGTTTTCATGAAACCTGCGCTTCCCCTACAAGAGTTCGACCTACCATTATAGGAAAACGTGTTTTCGTGAAGAAATCATGACAAACTAACACAAAATGAAGATTTCATTATAACTTGACATTCTGAGTTGTTTTCATGAAACCTGCGCTTCCCCTATAAGAGTTCAACCTACCATTATAGGAAAACGTGTTTTCGTGAAGAAATCATGACAAACTAACACAAAATGAAGATTTCATTATAACTTGACATTCTGAGTTGTTTTCATGAAACCTGCGCTTCCCCTATAAGAGTTCAACCTATCATTATAGGAAAACGTGTTTTCGTGAAGAAATCATGACAAACTAACACAAAATGAAGATTTTATTATAACTTGACATTCTGAGTTGTTTTCATGAAACCTGCGCTTCCCCTACAAGAGTTCAACCTACCATTATAGGAAAACGTGTTTTCGTGAAGAAATCATGACAAACTAACACAAAATGAAGATTTCATTATAACTTGACATTCTGAGTTGTTTTCATGAAACCTGCGCTTCCCCTACAAGAGTTCAACCTACCATTATAGGAAAACGTGTTTTCGTGAAGAAATCATAACAAACTAACACAAAATGAAGATTTCATTATAACTTGACATTCTGAGTTGTTTTCATGAAACCTGCGCTTCCCCTACAAGAGTTCAACCTACCATTATAGGAAAACGTGTTTTCGTGAAGAAATCATGACAAACTAACACAAAATGAAGATTTCATTATAACTTGACATTCTGAGTTGTTTTCATGAAACCTGCGCTTCCCCTACAAGAGTTCGACCTACCATTATAGGAAAACGTGTTTTCGTGAAGAAATCATGACAAACTAACACAAAATGAAGATTTCATTATAACTTGACATTCTGAGTTGCTTTCATGAAACCTGCGCTTCCCCTACAAGAGTTCGACCTACCATTATAGGAAAACGTGTTTTCGTGAAGAAATCATGACAAACTAACACAAAATGAAGATTTCATTATAACTTGACATTCTGAGTTGTTTTCATGAAACCTGCGCTTCCCCTACAAGAGTTCGACCTACCATTATAGGAAAACGTGTTTTCGTGAAGAAATCATGACAAACTAACACAAAATGAAGATTTCATTATAACTTGACATTCTGAGTTGTTTTCATGAAACCTGCGCTTCCCCTACAAGAGTTCGACCTACCATTATAGGAAAACGTGTTTTCGTGAAGAAATCATGACAAACTAACACAAAATGAAGATTTCATTATAACTTGACATTCTGAGTTGTTTTCATGAAACCTGCGCTTCCCCTATAAGAGTTCAACTACCATTATAGGAAAACGTGTTTTCGTGAAGAAATCATGACAAACTAACACCAAATGAAGATTTCATTATAACTTGACATTCTGAGTTGTTTTCATGAAACCTGCGCTTCCCCTACAAGAGTTCGACCTACCATTATAGGAAAACGTGTTTTCGTGAAGAAATCATGACAAACTAACACAAAATGAAGATTTCATTATAACTTGACATTCTGAGTTGTTTTCATGAAACCTGCGCTTCCCCTACAAGAGTTCGACCTACCATTATAGGAAAACGTGTTTTCGTGAAGAAATCATGACAAACTAACACAAAATGAAGATTTCATTATAACTTGACATTCTGAGTTGTTTTCATGAAACCAGCGCTTCCCCTATAAGAGTTCGACCTACCATTATAGGAAAACGTGTTTTCGTGAAGAAATCATGACAAACTAACACAAAATGAAGATTTCATTATAACTTGACATTCTGAGTTGTTTTCATGAAACCTGCGCTTCCCCTACAAGAGTTCAACCTACCATTATAGGAAAACGTGTTTTCGTGAAGAAATCATGACAAACTAACACAAAATGAAGATTTCATTATAACTTGACATTCTGAGTTGTTTTCATGAAACCTGCGCTTCCCCTACAAGAGTTCAACCTACCATTATAGGAAAACGTGTTTTCGTGAAGAAATCATGACAAACTAACACAAAATGAAGATTTCATTATAACTTGACATTCTGAGTTGTTTTCATGAAACCTGCGCTTCCCCTACAAGAGTTCGACCTACCATTATAGGAAAACGTGTTTTCGTGAAGAAATCATGACAAACTAACACAAAATGAAGATTTCATTATAACTTGACATTCTGAGTTGTTTTCATGAAACCTGCGCTTCCCCTACAAGAGTTCGACCTACCATTATAGGAAAACGTGTTTTCGTGAAGAAATCATGACAAACTAACACAAAATGAAGATTTCATTATAACTTGACATTCTGAGTTGTTTTCATGAAACCTGCGCTTCCCCTATAAGAGTTCGACCTACCATTATAGGAAAACGTGTTTTCGTGAAGAAATCATGACAAACTAACACAAAATGAAGATTTCATTATAACTTGACATTCTGAGTTGTTTTCATGAAACCTGCGCTTCCCCTACAAGAGTTCAACCTACCATTATAGGAAAACGTGTTTTCGTGAAGAAATCATGACAAACTAACACAAAATGAAGATTTCATTATAACTTGACATTCTGAGTTGTTTTCATGAAACCTGCGCTTCCCCTACAAGAGTTCGACCTATCCATTATAGGAAAACGTGTTTTCGTGAAGAAATCATGACAAACTAACACAAAATGAAGATTTCATTATAACTTGACATTCTGAGTTGTTTTCATGAAACCTGCGCTTCCCCTACAAGAGTTCGACCTACCATTATAGGAAAACGTGTTTTCGTGAAGAAATCATGACAAACTAACACAAAATGAAGATTTCATTATAACTTGACATTCTGAGTTGTTTTCATGAAACCTGCGCTTCCCCTATAAGAGTTCAACGTACCATTATAGGAAAACGTGTTTTCGTGAAGAAATCATGACAAACTAACACAAAATGAAGATTTCATTATAACTTGACATTCTGAGTTGTTTTCATGAAACCTGCGCTTCCCCTACAAGAGTTCGACCTACCATTATAGGAAAACGTGTTTTCGTGAAGAAATCATGACAAACTAACACAAAATGAAGATTTCATTATAACTTGACATTCTGAGTTCTTTTCATGAAACCTGCTCTTCCCCTACAAGAGTTCGACCTACCATTATAGGAAAACGTGTTTTCGTGAAGAAATCATGACAAACTAACACAAAATGAAGATTTCATTATAACTTGACATTCTGAGTTGTTTTCATGAAACCTACGCTTCCCCTATAAGAGTTCAACCTACCATTATAGGAAAACGTGTTTTCGTGAAGAAATCATGACAAACTAACACAAAATGAAGATTTCATTATAACTTGACATTCTGAGTTGTTTTCATGAAACCTGCGCTTCCCCTATAAGAGTTCAACCTACCATTATAGGAAAACGTGTTTTCGTGAAGAAATCATGACAAACTAACACAAAATGAAGATTTCATTATAACTTGACATTCTGAGTTGTTTTCATGAAACCTGCGCTTCCCCTACAAGAGTTCAACCTACCATTATAGGAAAACGTGTTTTCGTGAAGAAATCATGACAAACTAACACAAAATGAAGATTTCATTATAACTTGACATTCTGAGTTGTTTTCATGAAACCTGCGCTTCCCCTACAAGAGTTCAACCTACCATTATAGGAAAACGTGTTTTCGTGAAGAAATCATGACAAACTAACACAAAATGAAGATTTCATTATAACTTGACATTCTGAGTTGTTTTCATGAAACCTGCGCTTCCCCTACAAGAGTTCAACCTACCATTATAGGAAAACGTGTTTTCGTGAAGAAATCATGACAAACTAACACAAAATGAAGATTTCATTATAACTTGACATTCTGAGTTGTTTTCATGAAACCTGCGCTTCCCCTACAAGAGTTCAACCTACCATTATAGGAAAACGTGTTTTCGTGAAGAAATCATGACAAACTAACACAAAATGAAGATTTCATTATAACTTGACATTCTGAGTTGTTTTCATGAAACCTGCGCTTCCCCTACAAGAGTTCGACCTACCATTATAGGAAAACGTGTTTTCGTGAAGAAATCATGACAAACTAACACAAAATGAAGATTTCATTATAACTTGACATTCTGAGTTGTTTTCATGAAACCTGCGCTTCCCCTATAAGAGTTCAACCTACCATTATAGGAAAACGTGTTTTCGTGAAGAAATCATGACAAACTAACACAAAATGAAGATTTCATTATAACTTGACATTCTGAGTTGTTTTCATGAAACCTGCGCTTCCCCTATAAGAGTTCAACCTACCATTATAGGAAAACGTGTTTTCGTGAAGAAATCATGACAAACTAACACAAAATGAAGATTTCATTATAACTTGACATTCTGAGTTGTTTTCATGAAACCTGCGCTTCCCCTACAAGAGTTCAACCTACCATTATAGGAAAACGTGTTTTCGTGAAGAAATCATGACAAACTAACACAAAATGAAGATTTCATTATAACTTGACATTCTGAGTTGTTTTCATGAAACCTGCGCTTCCCCTACAAGAGTTCAACCTACCATTATAGGAAAACGTGTTTTCGTGAAGAAATCATGACAAACTAACACAAAATGAAGATTTCATTATAACTTGACATTCTGAGTTGTTTTCATGAAACCTGCGCTTCCCCTACAAGAGTTCAACCTACCATTATAGGAAAACGTGTTTTCGTGAAGAAATCATGACAAACTAACACAAAATGAAGATTTCATTATAACTTGACATTCTGAGTTGTTTTCATGAAACCTGCGCTTCCCCTACAAGAGTTCAACCTACCATTATAGGAAAACGTGTTTTCGTGAAGAAATCATGACAAACTAACACAAAATGAAGATTTCATTATAACTTGACATTCTGAGTTGTTTTCATGAAACCTGCGCTTCCCCTACAAGAGTTCGACCTACCATTATAGGAAAACGTGTTTTCGTGAAGAAATCATGACAAACTAACACAAAATGAAGATTTCATTATAACTTGACATTCTGAGTTGTTTTCATGAAACCTGCGCTTCCCCTACAAGAGTTCGACCTACCATTATAGGAAAACGTGTTTTCGTGAAGAAATCATGACAAACTAACACAAAATGAAGATTTCATTATAACTTGACATTCTGAGTTGTTTTCATGAAACCTGCGCTTCCCCTACAAGAGTTCGACCTACCATTATAGGAAAACGTGTTTTCGTGAAGAAATCATGACAAACTAACACAAAATGAAGATTTCATTATAACTTGACATTCTGAGTTGTTTTCATGAAACCTGCGCTTCCCCTACAAGAGTTCAACCTACCATTATAGGAAAACGTGTTTTCGTGAAGAAATCATGACAAACTAACACAAAATGAAGATTTCATTATAACTTGACATTCTGAGTTGTTTTCATGAAACCTGCGCTTCCCCTACAAGAGTTCAACCTACCATTATAGGAAAACGTGTTTTCGTGAAGAAATCTCTGACAAACTAACACAAAATGAAGATTTCATTATAACTTGACATTCTGAGTTGTTTTCATGAAACCTGCGCTTCCCCTACAAGAGTTCAACCTACCATTATAGGAAAACGTGTTTTCGTGAAGAAATCATGACAAACTAACAACAAAATGAAGATTTCATTATAACTTGACATTCTGAGTTGTTTTCATGAAACCTGCGCTTCCCCTACAAGAGTTCAACCTACCATTATAGGAAAACGTGTTTTCGTGAAGA
>NW_027326117.1:0-56821 GCF_048594095.1 Paramormyrops kingsleyae
ACAAAAACAGTGCAGGTTTCTCATAGAGATTGATAGGAATCTCTATTTTTTATTTTGGTTTTATAAAATATTGGTTTTAAACAATAAAGGTACAGTGTTTTTAACAAATTCAGCTGGGGATAGCTAGTAAAGGATTCACTGCAGTTGCCTATCCTTCCCATGGAACTGAACCTTTCCAAGGACAAGCAGAAGGATTGTATCACAGCTTTGCCCAGGATGTTTTCCAGTGTGTTCCCTAGAAGCAGGAAGGACGACTAGGCCTGAAAAACAGGCCCAACAATAGGCCATCGGGCCTAGTACCATCCATCCAGAAACACCACTTGCGGTGGGACCACTGAAACCCCGGGAGATCCTGCATTGGACCCAAGCTGCTGACTACTTAAAGGTGGGTACTGCTTTTAATCTTTTCTGGCACCCCTAGCTGTTTAGGTTTTATTTTTACATGGCTTCCTCACGTAATAGATTCACTGTTTTGGCTAACCTGGAACAGGCCCACAGTAGGGATCCCAACCCTACCCAGGCTATTAGAGCCACCATGTTTGATAAAAATGTTACAAAGACTTATTTTAAGTTAATACAAGTGACCCACCATCTTGTAATAGTTGAACAGGCATTACAAACAAACACTCTCCCAGCAGGGATGTTAAAACAGGCTACCAAATTAACTCAATTCATTAAACCAGCCATGCCCTCCACCATTACCTCTGAGAATTTAATAGCCAATACATTATCCTGGATGGACACTAACATGCACATTTTACAGGATCACTATACACGGGGGAGGGAGATATTGTTAAAACAGTTAGACAGATGGGGGGATAGGGAGTGGGAGGTAGCAATAAAATGGGCACAAAACAGGTACAAACAGAAACTTAGGCCAAATACCATAAATACCACCAAACACATTATACAAACTTACCTGACAAAAGATGTAGAGCCCCTACACAGTAGGAGAAAGGATAATGAGTCAAGCCCCATAAATATCACCCCTGCCCCAAACATGGACCCCTTACAACCATTATATAATCAGGACAAAACCCCGCCACCCCCTCAACCCCTACAACGCCCCAAACAAGTTATAGTGCAGGCCCAAGTACACCACACAACACACAGTTTTGACCAAAGTTTACTACATAATTTCAATGACACAGTTAATCAATCCACTTACCTTCAGAACATCTCTTTCACAGGTCCCTGTACCCCGGAAGCTAATGCTCCGTTGGGAACGCCTAATAAGGCGGGGAATAAAGTGATGACGGGGCAACAGGAGGGTAACCATCCCCCAGTTGAATCCCTCCCTGACTATTCCCAAACTACATCAGATACAGGGACTAAACACATACCTTTGCCATCACATAGTTCTAAGTCTCCTACCTCCTCTGTAACATCAGAGGAGGACTTTCAGGACCCAATGAGAATAAAAACTCGTAGGCCACAGAAACATCTCCCCACATATCGTAAGGGCAAAGAGTGGTCATTGAAGGTCCTAAAACCCATTATTTTCATAGGAGATTCTAACCTCAGTAAAATCCCATACATAGACAATCCATTAATACAAGTAGATAGTTTTCCGGGAGCCTCTTTCTATCATATCAACACTATCCTACATAAATTACCTCCCCAGCCACAGGTCGAAAAAGTAGTGCTTGCGGTGGGACTAGAAAACAGGGAACAACATCCCAGTAATACGGCCCTAAAACAGCTACGGGCTTTATGGAATACAGCACGTATTACTTTCCCCGAGGCAATGATTTTTACCGCTCTCATCCAGTATTCTGATCTTTTATGTCAATCTCACCAAGACAATTTAAAAACAATCAATAAGTGCATAGAGAAGCATGGATGGACATTAGTAGGGTTAGATCCACGGCGTTTTAAAGTAGACCCAACTGACAGAACGCAGTGGACTAAGGACACGGCCATCCAAATGTTTAAGTATTGGTGTCGACAAATAGAGGACTAACCTATTAAAAATACACCAACCACAGTAAGGATAGCAGGGATAAGCCAACCATGTTGGGTTCAAGGGTACCTGGACAATACTTACCTTTGCATGAGATAATGGATTTAATATATTAATATTACTAATATAAGAATTTCCTTTCCTTAGAAGTGCCACTTACTTTACAGGTATATAAACTAACCTATAGAGGTGTGATTAGGTGTATATATATGTATATGTGTATGTGTAGATTAATATGTATATATACGTATCATTAATATTGCTGGTTACCATATAACCACATGGTTGGCATTATAGATATATAGTATTATGGGGATTTAATATAGGGGGGAGTGTTTATCTGCTTTTTTTAGGATCTGCAGGACCAAGAGAAAACAATAAAGTACATTTGAAAACCTATCTGGTGGGCATTTGTACAGAGTCTCTTTTCAGGTTACATCACTACCAGTTTCCTGCTCTGAACATTTCTCTCTGCACCCTCAATCTATAACTGCTTATCATACCCCTGACACTAACCATATCCTAACCTTAACCAGTGGACGGTAGGCCCTAACCCCTAACTCGAACCCTGTCCCTAACCCTAAGACTCTAGACAGCCAGCCCTAACCCCTAACCCCTGACTCTTACCCTAATCCCTAACCCTGATCCCTAACCCTAAACTTTGGACACTGGGCTAACCCCTAATGTCTAATTCCAACCCTAATCCCTTACCTCAACCCTGGACTTTAGACAGTTAGCCCTAACCCTTAACCCTTGACCTTTACCCTGACCCCTAACCTTCAGCCTTGACTTTACACTATAGTTTCTGACCCTCAATCCTGGACTTTGCAACCTTTCTGCCATAACCCTTTACCTCTACCTACATTCTAACCCTAACCCCCAGTTTTAACCCTAATTTTCATTCTTCACCATTATATTTACGTCTCCTTCTCTGCCCTCCTTGGATGCAGGGAACTGGGCTTTCCCAGTGGTCCTTAATTAGTTTATTTAGGTTATATAATGAACTGGATATGACCTGCCTTCTTTACTGTGGACACAACTGAAAGAAACATGAGTATGAAATAACAATGGGTCACTTAATAACATTTTAATTTAGGTTTCCTTGCTGGGTTTACCATCCTTGACAGTTCTGATGCCTCGGGTGTACAGGTTGGGGAAGGAATGATATTCCACCTTGGAACATAGAGGGCAGACATTAGAAGTTCTTAAAAGGTCTTAAACTAAAATATTGAACCCCAAAGGGGACATATACTTACCGGGGACCTCTTTGTCTTCAGTACCTTTTATGTCTTTATCTAAACTGGTTAGAACATAATTTTAAACCCACTTATGGGAAATTATACTTACCAGGAATCTTCTTCACCGCTGTCATCCTTGTCGCCGCCGCCGCCGTCCTCGCCGTCTTCGTCGTCTCCGCCGCTCCTAGAAAAGAAAAAGATAAAGAATTAAATATGGGTTAGTAAGGCTATATTGCCCATGAACCCATTTAGAAGGGTAGTTCACTTACCAGACCGCCTTTACCTCCGCCGACTCCGCCTTGGCCGCCGCCTATATTAGGGCCAAGTACATCCCTATCAGGATAACCTAAAAAGAAAAAAGGAATAAAAGCAGGAAAGAGCCGTGAATGCTGCCCGTGCACCAGCAATATCTATGATATGCCATTAAACTTGTCCTACTTCATAAACCTAACCTAGCCAGAGCCATTTGACTCTTTCCGCTCTCCTTAATAAGCGGCAGTAGGGGGTGAGGGGCGGGCACCAAGGGAGGGGGGAGGGACATTACTAAGAGGAGAGGGGCGGGTACGTTAGGTCACATGAGCACATCACATGACAAACGCGTATATAGGGTTGGGATCTCAGGTAGGCCGAATTCAGTCCTCTGAAGAAGCACCAGGGAGTGCGAAACGTCAGGACTCCTTCAGGATTTTAAAGCCTAAACACAAAAACAGTGCAGGTTTCTCATAGAGATTGATAGGAATCTCTATTTTTTATTTTGGTTTTATAAAATATTGGTTTTAAACAATAAAGGTACAGTGTTTTTAACAAATTCAGCTGGGGATAGCTAGTAAAGGATTCACTGCAGTTGCCTATCCTTCCCATGGAACTGAACCTTTCCAAGGACAAGCAGAAGGATTGTATCACAGCTTTGCCCAGGATGTTTTCCAGTGTGTTCCCTAGAAGCAGGAAGGACGACTAGGCCTGAAAAACAGGCCCAACAATAGGCCATCGGGCCTAGTACCATCCATCCAGAAACACCACTTGCGGTGGGACCACTGAAACCCCGGGAGATCCTGCATTGGACCCAAGCTGCTGACTACTTAAAGGTGGGTACTGCTTTTAATCTTTTCTGGCACCCCTAGCTGTTTAGGTTTTATTTTTACATGGCTTCCTCACGTAATAGATTCACTGTTTTGGCTAACCTGGAACAGGCCCACAGTAGGGATCCCAACCCTACCCAGGCTATTAGAGCCACCATGTTTGATAAAAATGTTACAAAGACTTATTTTAAGTTAATACAAGTGACCCACCATCTTGTAATAGTTGAACAGGCATTACAAACAAACACTCTCCCAGCAGGGATGTTAAAACAGGCTACCAAATTAACTCAATTCATTAAACCAGCCATGCCCTCCACCATTACCTCTGAGAATTTAATAGCCAATACATTATCCTGGATGGACACTAACATGCACATTTTACAGGATCACTATACACGGGGGAGGGAGATATTGTTAAAACAGTTAGACAGATGGGGGGATAGGGAGTGGGAGGTAGCAATAAAATGGGCACAAAACAGGTACAAACAGAAACTTAGGCCAAATACCATAAATACCACCAAACACATTATACAAACTTACCTGACAAAAGATGTAGAGCCCCTACACAGTAGGAGAAAGGATAATGAGTCAAGCCCCATAAATATCACCCCTGCCCCAAACATGGACCCCTTACAACCATTATATAATCAGGACAAAACCCCGCCACCCCCTCAACCCCTACAACGCCCCAAACAAGTTATAGTGCAGGCCCAAGTACACCACACAACACACAGTTTTGACCAAAGTTTACTACATAATTTCAATGACACAGTTAATCAATCCACTTACCTTCAGAACATCTCTTTCACAGGTCCCTGTACCCCGGAAGCTAATGCTCCGTTGGGAACGCCTAATAAGGCGGGGAATAAAGTGATGACGGGGCAACAGGAGGGTAACCATCCCCCAGTTGAATCCCTCCCTGACTATTCCCAAACTACATCAGATACAGGGACTAAACACATACCTTTGCCATCACATAGTTCTAAGTCTCCTACCTCCTCTGTAACATCAGAGGAGGACTTTCAGGACCCAATGAGAATAAAAACTCGTAGGCCACAGAAACATCTCCCCACATATCGTAAGGGCAAAGAGTGGTCATTGAAGGTCCTAAAACCCATTATTTTCATAGGAGATTCTAACCTCAGTAAAATCCCATACATAGACAATCCATTAATACAAGTAGATATTTTTCCGGGAGCCTCTTTCTATCATATCAACACTATCCTACATAAATTACCTCCCCAGCCACAGGTCGAAAAAGTAGTGCTTGCGGTGGGACTAGAAAACAGGGAACAACATCCCAGTAATACGGCCCTAAAACAGCTACGGGCTTTATGGAATACAGCACGTATTACTTTCCCCGAGGCAATGATTTTTACCGCTCTCATCCAGTATTCTGATCTTTTATGTCAATCTCACCAAGACAATTTAAAAACAATCAATAAGTGCATAGAGAAGCATGGATGGACATTAGTAGGGTTAGATCCACGGCGTTTTAAAGTAGACCCAACTGACAGAACGCAGTGGACTAAGGACACGGCCATCCAAATGTTTAAGTATTGGTGTCGACAAATAGAGGACTAACCTATTAAAAATACACCAACCACAGTAAGGATAGCAGGGATAAGCCAACCATGTTGGGTTCAAGGGTACCTGGACAATACTTACCTTTGCATGAGATAATGGATTTAATATATTAATATTACTAATATAAGAATTTCCTTTCCTTAGAAGTGCCACTTACTTTACAGGTATATAAACTAACCTATAGAGGTGTGATTAGGTGTATATATATGTATATGTGTATGTGTAGATTAATATGTATATATACGTATCATTAATATTGCTGGTTACCATATAACCACATGGTTGGCATTATAGATATATAGTATTATGGGGATTTAATATAGGGGGGAGTGTTTATCTGCTTTTTTTAGGATCTGCAGGACCAAGAGAAAACAATAAAGTACATTTGAAAACCTATCTGGTGGGCATTTGTACAGAGTCTCTTTTCAGGTTACATCACTACCAGTTTCCTGCTCTGAACATTTCTCTCTGCACCCTCAATCTATAACTGCTTATCATACCCCTGACACTAACCATATCCTAACCTTAACCAGTGGACGGTAGGCCCTAACCCCTAACTCGAACCCTGTCCCTAACCCTAAGACTCTAGACAGCCAGCCCTAACCCCTAACCCCTGACTCTTACCCTAATCCCTAACCCTGATCCCTAACCCTAAACTTTGGACACTGGGCTAACCCCTAATGTCTAATTCCAACCCTAATCCCTTACCTCAACCCTGGACTTTAGACAGTTAGCCCTAACCCTTAACCCTTGACCTTTACCCTGACCCCTAACCTTCAGCCTTGACTTTACACTATAGTTTCTGACCCTCAATCCTGGACTTTGCAACCTTTCTGCCATAACCCTTTACCTCTACCTACATTCTAACCCTAACCCCCAGTTTTAACCCTAATTTTCATTCTTCACCATTATATTTACGTCTCCTTCTCTGCCCTCCTTGGATGCAGGGAACTGGGCTTTCCCAGTGGTCCTTAATTAGTTTATTTAGGTTATATAATGAACTGGATATGACCTGCCTTCTTTACTGTGGACACAACTGAAAGAAACATGAGTATGAAATAACAATGGGTCACTTAATAACATTTTAATTTAGGTTTCCTTGCTGGGTTTACCATCCTTGACAGTTCTGATGCCTCGGGTGTACAGGTTGGGGAAGGAATGATATTCCACCTTGGAACATAGAGGGCAGACATTAGAAGTTCTTAAAAGGTCTTAAACTAAAATATTGAACCCCAAAGGGGACATATACTTACCGGGGACCTCTTTGTCTTCAGTACCTTTTATGTCTTTATCTAAACTGGTTAGAACATAATTTTAAACCCACTTATGGGAAATTATACTTACCAGGAATCTTCTTCACCGCTGTCATCCTTGTCGCCGCCGCCGCCGTCCTCGCCGTCTTCGTCGTCTCCGCCGCTCCTAGAAAAGAAAAAGATAAAGAATTAAATATGGGTTAGTAAGGCTATATTGCCCATGAACCCATTTAGAAGGGTAGTTCACTTACCAGACCGCCTTTACCTCCGCCGACTCCGCCTTGGCCGCCGCCTATATTAGGGCCAAGTACATCCCTATCAGGATAACCTAAAAAGAAAAAAGGAATAAAAGCAGGAAAGAGCCGTGAATGCTGCCCGTGCACCAGCAATATCTATGATATGCCATTAAACTTGTCCTACTTCATAAACCTAACCCTAACCCTAACCCTAACCCTAACCCTAACCCCTAACCCTAACCCTAACCCTAACCCTAACCCTAACCCCTAACCCTAACCCTAACCCCTAACCCCTAACCCTAACCCTAACCCCAACCCTAACCCTAACCCTAACCCCTAACCCTAACCCTAACCCTAACCTTAACCCTAACCCTAACCGTAACCCCTAACCCTAACCCTAATCCTCCCTTCCTAAGGCTATTTAGCCAGATCCCTAACCCTAATTCCTGGACCATAAGGCTGTTTAGCCGGGTCTATAAAATTATTTTTCTTTGGCCCCGCCCCCTCTATATATATTGCGATCCCACACTGTGCTCCTCAATATCTGTCAGGCTTCCTTGGAGGAAGGTCACAGGACACAGTGCTGGTGGAATAATTTTTATTTGTCACTCAATTAGACAGGATAGCGGCGGATTGACCTTGGGGGGGTCCTGGGCACCGGGGGGTGTCTCCGGGGGGCCCCGGGAGTTAGTGCTCGGTGAACACAGGGGTTTTGCATGCCGGATAGATGGCAGAAGCCAGACCTTGGGGGTGCCATTTTCGATTCAGCGTAGGTTACTGGGGGCCACGCTGCTAACCATTAGGATGTTAGGTCTGAGGGGGTGCCGTTTTAGATAATCCCTAGAAAGGAACACATACGGGGATATTAGTTTGGGGCCTGTAAAAAGAAATAAATAGGGGCAAATACTTACCTGTGTCGCCGTCGCTGCTCCTGTGTGGTCCTCCGGGATGCCTGTTTGGGGTCTGGAGCTCCTTCTCGTCGTCTGGTCGTCGTCATCTCTCCCTGCAAAACATAGAAAACAAAAAGAACTTAAAGCCCCAGTGGGGGATTATGGATGGACTCGGATTGGACAGTGCATTCTTGTGGCCCTAGGATACTGGGGTCACAATTTCATTTCCCTAACCGTAACCCTAACCTTAACCCTAATTCTAAACCACAACCCTACCCCCAAACTTAACCTAGCTTCCGTGGAGGAAGCCTAGGGGCCCCATCCCTATCCCCAAACCCTTTCCCAACCCTAAAACCCCTGACCTCACCTCTAACCCTAACCAGCCCGTGCCACCCACGCCGTCACAAGGGGCCCATCCATGCCCCCATCTCCCTGAAAGCATCATAAAGCTGCAAAATCAAAAACAATTAGTGAAATTCAAAAATAAACACTTACCTGTTTGGGATCCTCCTTTAAAACCTGTGAAAGGAAAAAGGAACAAAAACTTATTATTATAGAAAATCCTGCAACAAGAAATAATATTAGTTTATATATACAGGCCAAAAAATGGCAGTTGGAAATGCAAAAGGGGCGGGGCTACCCCACTATATAAAGAGCAGTTGCTCACACTTGTTGCAGATGTATAGCAGACACTTCTCGGAGTTGATCCCCGGGAGAGCCGGTTTGTGCTTCATGGCCACAGTAAATGCACCTGTTCCGATGACACGGTCAGTGACCCCTCCTGGGCATATAATATAGAAGATATAGTTACGGGCAGAAGTCCCCTCTTTGAAAAAATGTTTCTTGTACTTACCGGACAGTAGAAGCGGCTGCTCCTGTTCCGATGACACGGTCAGTGACCCCTCCTGGGAGAATATGAACACTTTATTATTAATCCCCGTGGGGAAATTGTTTTTACGCCTCCCTCAACTTGCTCTTTGTAGAGCATGCTGTCCGCGAAGGGCAGCCACCCGTAGAATATATATGATGAATAGTGAATCTACGGGCAGAAGTCCCCTCTTGGAAAAATGTTCTAGATAAAGTGAATTGTACTTACCGGACAGTGAAAGCATACTTACCTGTTGGCGTAGTTGCCTCTCCGTGCCTCCTCCCGCATGGACAAAGCCTAGTGGGCGTCCTTCAATTTTTTCGCCGGTTTCCTGAAGAGGGCAAGGCAGCCCGAAACGCGTAGAAGCCTAAGTTACCTAAAGGCCAGTGGCCATATTCAAAAGCCCAGAGGGCATTCAGCCAGAAGTCCAGTGGACATAATTTTTCGCAGCGATGACAGGGGTTGGGAAGCAAAGGGGTGGGCATCCGATGGCGTGTTGTAGGCCAGTGCATTCTCGGGGTCAGTTCCCTAACCCTAAACCACAACCCTACCCCCAAACTTAACCTAGCTTCCGTGGAGGAAGCCTAGGGGCCCCATCCCTATCCCCAAACCCTTTCCCTAACCCTAAAACCCCTGACCTCACCTCTAACCCTAACCCTAATCCTAACCCTAACCCATAACCCCTAACCCTAACCCCTATAAGAGTTCAACCTACCATTATGGGAAAACGTGTTTTCGTGAAGAAATCATGACAAACTAACACAAAATGAAGATTTTATTATAACTTGACATTCTGAGTTGTTTTCATGAAACCTGCGCTTCCCCTACAAGAGTTCAACCTACCATTATAGGAAAACGTGTTTTCGTGAAGAAATCATGACAAACTAACACAAAATGAAGATTTCATTATAACTTGACATTCTGAGTTGTTTTCATGAAACCTGCGCTTCCCCTACAAGAGTTCAACCTACCATTATAGGAAAACGTCTTTTCGTGAAGAAATCATGACAAACTAACACAAAATGAAGATTTCATTATAACTTGACATTCTGAGTTGTTTTCATGAAACCTGCGCTTCCCCTACAAGAGTTCAACCTACCATTATAGGAAAACGTGTTTTCGTGAAGAAATCATGACAAACTAACACAAAATGAAGATTTCATTATAACTTGACATTCTGAGTTGTTTTCATGAAACCTGCGCTTCCCCTACAAGAGTTCAACATACCATTATAGGAAAACGTGTTTTCGTGAAGAAATCATGACAAACTAACACAAAATGAAGATTTCATTATAACTTGACATTCTGAGTTGTTTTCATGAAACCTGCGCTTCCCCTATGAGAGTTCAACCTACCATTATAGGAAAACGTGTTTTCGTGAAGAAATCATGACAAACTAACACAAAATGAAGATTTCATTATAACTTGACATTCTGAGTTGTTTTCATGAAACCTGCGCTTCCCCTATGAGAGTTCAACCTACCATTATAGGAAAACGTGTTTTCGTGAAGAAATCATGACAAACTAACACAAAATGAAGATTTCATTGTAACTTGACATTCTGAGTTGTTTTCATGAAACCTGCGCTTCCCCTACAAGAGTTCAACCTACCATTATAGGAAAACGTGTTTTCGTGAAGAAATCATGACAAACTAACACAAAATGAAGATTTCATTATAACTTGACATTCTGAGTTGTTTTCATGAAACCTGCGCTTCCCCTACAAGAGTTCAACCTACCATTATAGGAAAACGTGTTTTCGTGAAGAAATCATGACAAACTAACACAAAATGAAGATTTCATTATAACTTGACATTCTGAGTTGTTTTCATGAAACCTGCGCTTCCCCTACGAGAGTTCAACCTACCATTATAGGAAAACGTGTTTTCGTGAAGAAATCATGACAAACTAACACAAAATGAAGATTTCATTATAACTTGACATTCTGAGTTGTTTTCATGAAACCTGCGCTTCCCCTACGAGAGTTCAACCTACCATTATAGGAAAACGTGTTTTCGTGAAGAAATCATGACAAACTAACACAAAATGAAGATTTCATTATAACTTGACATTCTGAGTTGTTTTCATGAAACCTGCGCTTCCCCTACAAGAGTTCAACCTACCATTATAGGAAAACGTGTTTTCGTGAAGAAATCATGACAAACTAACACAAAATGAAGATTTCATTATAACTTGACATTCTGAGTTGTTTTCATGAAACCTGCACTTCCCCTACAAGAGTTCAACCTACCATTATGGGAAAACGTGTTTTCGTGAAGAAATCATGACAAACTAACACAAAATGAAGATTTCATTATAACTTGACATTCTGAGTTGTTTTCATGAAACCTGCGCTTCCCCTACAAGAGTTCAACCTACCATTATAGGAAAACGTGTTTTCGTGAAGAAATCATGACAAACTAACACAAAATGAAGATTTCATTATAACTTGACATTCTGAGTTGTTTTCATGAAACCTGCGCTTCCCCTACAAGAGTTCAACCTACCATTATAGGAAAACGTGTTTTCGTGAAGAAATCATGACAAACTAACACAAAATGAAGATTTCATTATAACTTGACATTCTGAGTTGTTTTCATGAAACCTGCGCTTCCCCTACAAGAGTTCAACCTACCATTATAGGAAAACGTGTTTTCGTGAAGAAATCATGACAAACTAACACAAAATGAAGATTTCATTATAACTTGACATTCTGAGTTGTTTTCATGAAACCTGCGCTTCCCCTACAAGAGTTCAACCTACCATTATAGGAAAACGTGTTTTCGTGAAGAAATCATGACAAACTAACACAAAATGAAGATTTCATTATAACTTGACATTCTGAGTTGTTTTCATGAAACCTGCGCTTCCCCTACGAGAGTTCAACCTACCATTATAGGAAAACGTGTTTTCGTGAAGAAATCATGACAAACTAACACAAAATGAAGATTTCATTATAACTTGACATTCTGAGTTGTTTTCATGAAACCTGCGCTTCCCCTACAAGAGTTCAACCTACCATTATAGGAAAACGTGTTTTCGTGAAGAAATCATGACAAACTAACACAAAATGAAGATTTCATTATAACTTGACATTCTGAGTTGTTTTCATGAAACCTGCGCTTCCCCTACAAGAGTTCAACCTACCATTATAGGAAAACGTGTTTTCGTGAAGAAATCATGACAAACTAACACAAAATGAAGATTTCATTATAACTTGACATTCTGAGTTGTTTTCATGAAACCTGCGCTTCCCCTACAAGAGTTCAACCTACCATTATGGGAAAACGTGTTTTCGTGAAGAAATCATGACAAACTAACACAAAATGAAGATTTCATTATAACTTGACATTCTGAGTTGTTTTCATGAAACCTGCGCTTCCCCTACAAGAGTTCAACCTACCATTATAGGAAAACGTGTTTTCGTGAAGAAATCATGACAAACTAACACAAAATGAAGATTTCATTATAACTTGACATTCTGAGTTGTTTTCATGAAACCTGCGCTTCCCCTACAAGAGTTCAACCTACCATTATAGGAAAACGTGTTTTCGTGAAGAAATCATGACAAACTAACACAAAATGAAGATTTCATTATAACTTGACATTCTGAGTTGTTTTCATGAAACCTGCGCTTCCCCTACAAGAGTTCAACCTACCATTATAGGAAAACGTGTTTTCGTGAAGAAATCATGACAAACTAACACAAAATGAAGATTTCATTATAACTTGACATTCTGAGTTGTTTTCATGAAACCTGCGCTTCCCCTACAAGAGTTCAACCTACCATTATAGGAAAACGTGTTTTCGTGAAGAAATCATGACAAACTAACACAAAATGAAGATTTCATTATAACTTGACATTCTGAGTTGTTTTCATGAAACCTGCGCTTCCCCTACAAGAGTTCAACCTACCATTATAGGAAAACGTGTTTTCGTGAAGAAATCATGACAATCTAACACAAAATGAAGATTTCATTATAACTTGACATTCTGAGTTGTTTTCATGAAACCTGCGCTTCCCCTATAAGAGTTCAACCTACCATTATAGGAAAACGTGTTTTCGTGAAGAAATCATGACAAACTAACACAAAATGAAGATTTCATTATAACTTGACATTCTGAGTTGTTTTCATGAAACCTGCGCTTCCCCTAGAAGAGATCAACCTACCATTATAGAAAAACGTGTTTTCGTGAAGAAATCATGACAAACTAACACAAAATGAAGATTTCATTATAACTTGACATTCTGAGTTGTTTTCATGAAACCTGCGCTTCCCCTACAAGAGTTCAACCTACCATTATAGGAAAACGTGTTTTCGTGAAGAAATCATGACAAACTAACACAAAATGAAGATTTCATTATAACTTGACATTCTGAGTTGTTTTCATGAAACCTGCGCTTCCCCTACAAGAGTTCAACCTACCATTATAGGAAAACGTGGTTTCGTGAAGAAATCATGACAAACTAACACAAAATGAAGATTTCATTATAACTTGACATTCTGAGTTGTTTTCATGAAACCTGCGCTTCCCCTACAAGAGTTCAACCTGCCATTATAGGAAAACGTGTTTTCGTGAAGAAATCATGACAAACTAACACAAAATGAAGATTTCATTATAACTTGACATTCTGAGTTGTTTTCATGAAACCTGCGCTTCCCCTACAAGAGTTCAACCTACCATTATAGGAAAATGTGTTTTCGTGAAGAAATCATGACAAACTAACACAAAATGAAGATTTCATTATAACTTGACATTCTGAGTTGTTTTCATGAAACCTGCGCTTCCCCTACAAGAGTTCAACCTACCATTATAGAAAAACGTGTTTTCGTGAAGAAATCATGACAAACTAACACAAAATGAAGATTTCATTATAACTTGACATTCTGAGTTGTTTTCATGAAACCTGCGCTTCCCCTACAAGAGTTCAACCTACCATTATAGGAAAACGTGTTTTCGTGAAGAAATCATGACAAACTAACACAAAATGAAGATTTAATTATAACTTGACATTCTGTGTTGTTTTCATGAAACCTGCGCTTCCCCTATAAGAGTTCAACCTACCATTATAGGAAAACGTGTTTTCGTGAAGAAATCATGACAAACTAACACAAAATGAAGATTTCATTATAACTTGACATTCTGAGTTGTTTTCATGAAACCTGCGCTTCCCCTATAAGAGTTCAACCTACCATTATAGAAAAACGTGTTTTCGTGAAGAAATCATGACAAACTAACACAAAATGAAGATTTCATTATAACTTGACATTCTGAGTTGTTTTCATGAAACCTGCGCTTCCCCTACAAGAGTTCAACCTGCCATTATAGGAAAACGTGTTTTCGTGAAGAAATCATGACAAACTAACACAAAATGAAGATTTCATTATAACTTGACATTCTGAGTTGTTTTCATGAAACCTGCGCTTCCCCTACAAGAGTTCAACCTACCATTATAGGAAAACGTGTTTTCGTGAAGAAATCATGACAAACTAACACAAAATGAAGATTTCATTATAACTTGACATTCTGAGTTGTTTTCATGAAACCTGCGCTTCCCCTACAAGAGTTCAACCTACCATTATAGGAAAACGTGTTTTCGTGAAGAAATCATGACAAACTAACACAAAATGAAGATTTCATTATAACTTGACATTCTGAGTTGTTTTCATGAAACCTGCGCTTCCCCTACAAGAGTTCAACCTACCATTATAGGAAAACGTGTTTTCGTGAAGAAATCATGACAAACTAACACAAAATGAAGATTTCATTATAACTTGACATTCTGAGTTGTTTTCATGAAACCTGCGCTTCCCCTAGAAGAGTTCAACCTACCATTATAGAAAAACGTGTTTTCGTGAAGAAATCATGACAAACTAACACAAAATGAAGATTTCATTATAACTTGACATTCTGAGTTGTTTTCATGAAACCTGCGCTTCCCCTACAAGAGTTCAACCTGCCATTATAGGAAAACGTGTTTTCGTGAAGAAATCATGACAAACTAACACAAAATGAAGATTTCAATATAACTTGACATTCTGAGTTGTTTTCATGAAACCTGCGCTTCCCCTAGAAGAGTTCAACCTACCATTATAGGAAAACGTGTTTTCGTGAAGAAATCATGACAAACTAACACAAAATGAAGATTTCATTATAACTTGACATTCTGAGTTGTTTTCATGAAACCTGCGCTTCCCCTATAAGAGTTCAACCTACCATTATAGAAAAACGTGTTTTCGTGAAGAAATCATGACAAACTAACACAAAATGAAGATTTCATTATAACTTGACATTCTGAGTTGTTTTCATGAAACCTGCGCTTCCCCTACAAGAGTTCAACCTACCATTATAGGAAAACGTGTTTTCGTGAAGAAATCATGACAATCTAACACAAAATGAAGATTTCATTATAACTTGACATTCTGAGTTGTTTTCATGAAACCTGCGCTTCCCCTATAAGAGTTCAACCTACCATTATAGAAAAACGTGTTTTCGTGAAGAAATCATGACAAACTAACACAAAATGAAGATTTCATTATAACTTGACATTCTGAGTTGTTTTCATGAAACCTGCGCTTCCCCTACAAGAGTTCAACCTACCATTATAGGAAAACGTGTTTTCGTGAAGAAATCATGACAATCTAACACAAAATGAAGATTTCATTATAACTTGACATTCTGAGTTGTTTTCATGAAACCTGCGCTTCCCCTATAAGAGTTCAACCTACCATTATAGAAAAACGTGTTTTCGTGAAGAAATCATGACAAACTAACACAAAATGAAGATTTCATTATAACTTGACATTCTGAGTTGTTTTCATGAAACCTGCGCTTCCCCTACAAGAGTTCAACCTACCATTATAGGAAAACGTGTTTTCGTGAAGAAATCATGACAATCTAACACAAAATGAAGATTTCATTATAACTTGACATTCTGAGTTGTTTTCATGAAACCTGCGCTTCCCCTATAAGAGTTCAACCTACCATTATAGGAAAACGTGTTTTCGTGAAGAAATCATGACAAACTAACACAAAATGAAGATTTCATTATAACTTGACATTCTGAGTTGTTTTCATGAAACCTGCGCTTCCCCTAGAAGAGTTCAACCTACCATTATAGAAAAACGTGTTTTCGTGAAGAAATCATGACAAACTAACACAAAATGAAGATTTCATTATAACTTGACATTCTGAGTTGTTTTCATGAAACCTGCGCTTCCCCTACAAGAGTTCAACCTGCCATTATAGGAAAACGTGTTTTCGTGAAGAAATCATGACAAACTAACACAAAATGAAGATTTCATTATAACTTGACATTCTGAGTTGTTTTCATGAAACCTGCGCTTCCCCTAGAAGAGTTCAACCTACCATTATAGGAAAACGTGTTTTCGTGAAGAAATCATGACAAACTAACACAAAATGAAGATTTCATTATAACTTGACATTCTGAGTTGTTTTCATGAAACCTGCGCTTCCCCTATAAGAGTTCAACCTACCATTATAGAAAAACGTGTTTTCGTGAAGAAATCATGACAAACTAACACAAAATGAAGATTTCATTATAACTTGACATTCTGAGTTGTTTTCATGAAACCTGCGCTTCCCCTACAAGAGTTCAACCTACCATTATAGGAAAACGTGTTTTCGTGAAGAAATCATGACAAACTAACACAAAATGAAGATTTCATTATAACTTGACATTCTGTGTTGTTTTCATGAAACCTGCGCTTCCCCTATAAGAGTTCAACCTACCATTATAGGAAAACGTGTTTTCGTGAAGAAATCATGACAAACTAACACAAAATGAAGATTTCATTATAACTTGACATTCTGAGTTGTTTTCATGAAACCTGCGCTTCCCCTATAAGAGTTCAACCTACCATTATAGAAAAACGTGTTTTCGTGAAGAAATCATGAGAAACTAACACAAAATGAAGATTTCATTATAACTTGACATTCTGAGTTGTTTTCATGAAACCTGCGCTTCCCCTACAAGAGTTCAACCTGCCATTATAGGAAAACGTGTTTTCGTGAAGAAATCATGACAAACTAACACAAAATGAAGATTTCATTATAACTTGACATTCTGAGTTGTTTTCATGAAACTTGCGCTTCCCCTACAAGAGTTCAACCTACCATTATAGGAAAACGTGTTTTCGTGAAGAAATCATGACAAACTAACACAAAATGAAGATTTCATTATAACTTGACATTCTGAGTTGTTTTCATGAAACCTGCGCTTCCCCTACAAGAGTTCAACCTACCATTATAGGAAAACGTGTTTTCGTGAAGAAATCATGACAAACTAACACAAAATGAAGATTTCATTATAACTTGACATTCTGAGTTGTTTTCATGAAACCTGCGCTTCCCCTACATGAGTTCAACCTACCATTATAGGAAAACGTGTTTTCGTGAAGAAATCATGACAAACTAACACAAAATGAAGATTTCATTATAACTTGACATTCTGAGTTGTTTTCATGAAACCTGCGCTTCCCCTACAAGAGTTCAACCTACCATTGTAGGAAAACGTGTTTTCGTGAAGAAATCATGACAAACTAACACAAAATGAAGATTTCATTATAACTTGACATTCTGAGTTGTTTTCATGAAACCTGCACTTCCCCTACAAGAGTTCAACCTAACATTATAGGAAAACGTGTTTTCGTGAAGAAATCATGACAAACTAACACAAAATGAAGATTTCATTATAACTTGACATTCTGAGTTGTTTTCATGAAACCTGCGCTTCCCCTACAAGAGTTCAACCTACCATTATAGGAAAACGTGTTTTCGTGAAGAAATCATGACAAACTAACACAAAATGAAGATTTCATTATAACTTGACATTCTGAGTTGTTTTCATGAAACCTGCGCTTCCCCTACAAGAGTTCAACCTACCATTATAGGAAAACGTGTTTTCGTGAAGAAATCATGACAAACTAACACAAAATGAAGATTTCATTATAACTTGACATTCTGAGTTGTTTTCATGAAACCTGCGCTTCCCCTACAAGAGTTCAACCTACCATTATAGGAAAACGTGTTTTCGTGAAGAAATCATGACAAACTAACACAAAATGAAGATTTCATTATAACTTGACATTCTGAGTTGTTTTCATGAAACCTGCGCTTCCCCTACAAGAGTTCAACCTACCATTATAGGAAAACGTGTTTTCGTGAAGAAATCATGACAAACTAACACAAAATGAAGATTTCATTATAACTTGACATTCTGAGTTGTTTTCATGAAACCTGCACTTCCCCTATAAGAGTTCAACCTACCATTATGGGAAAACGTGTTTTCGTGAAGAAATCATGACAAACTAACACAAAATGAAGATTTCATTATAATTTGACATTCTGAGTTGTTTTCATGAAACCTGCGCTTCCCCTACAAGAGTTCAACCTACCATTATGGGAAAACGTGTTTTCGTGAAGAAATCATGACAAACTAACACAAAATGAAGATTTTATTATAACTTGACATTCTGAGTTGTTTTCATGAAACCTGCGCTTCCCCTACAAGAGTTCAACCTACCATTATGGGAAAACGTGTTTTCGTGAAGAAATCATGACAAACTAACACAAAATGAAGATTTCATTATAACTTGACATTCTGAGTTGTTTTCATGAAACCTGCGCTTCCCCTACAAGAGTTCAACCTACCATTATAGGAAAACGTGTTTTCGTGAAGAAATCATGACAAACTAACACAAAATGAAGATTTCATTATAACTTGACATTCTGAGTTGTTTTCATGAAACCTGCGCTTCCCCTATAAGAGTTCAACCTACCATTATGGGAAAACGTCTTTTCGTGAAGAAATCATGACAAACTAACACAAAATGAAGATTTCATTATAATTTGACATTCTGAGTTGTTTTCATGAAACCTGCGCTTCCCCTACAAGAGTTCAACCTACCATTATGGGAAAACGTGTTTTCGTGAAGAAATCATGACAAACTAACACAAAATGAAGATTTTATTATAACTTGACATTCTGAGTTGTTTTCATGAAACCTGCGCTTCCCCTACAAGAGTTCAACCTTCCATTATAGGAAAACGTGTTTTCGTGAAGAAATCATGACAAACTAACACAAGATGAAGATTTCATTATAACTTGACATTCTGAGTTTATTTCATGAAACCTGCGCTTCCCCTACAAGAGTTCAACCTACCATTATAGGAAAACGTGTTTTCGTGAAGAAATCATGACAAACTAACACAAGATGAAGATTTCATTATAACTTGACATTCTGAGTTGTTTTCATGAAACCTGCGCTTCCCCTACAAGAGTTCAACCTAACATTATGGGAAAACGTCTTTTCGTGAAGAAATCATGACAAACTAACACAAAATGAAGATTTCATTATAACTTGACATTCTGAGTTGTTTTCATGAAACCTGCGCTTCCCCTACAAGAGTTCAACCTACCATTATAGGAAAACGTGTTTTCGTGAAGAAATCATGACAAACTAACACAAAATGAAGATTTCATTATAACTTGACATTCTGAGTTGTTTTCATGAAACCTGCGCTTCCCCTACAAGAGTTCAACCTACCATTATAGGAAAACGTGTTTTCGTGAAGAAATCATGACAAACTAACACAAAATGAAGATTTCATTATAACTTGACATTCTGAGTTGTTTTCATGAAACCTGCGCTTCCCCTACAAGAGTTCAACCTACCATTATAGGAAAACGTGTTTTCGTGAAGAAATCATGACAAACTAACACAAAATGAAGATTTCATTATAACTTGACATTCTGAGTTGTTTTCATGAAACCTGCGCTTCCCCTACAAGAGTTCAACCTACCATTATAGGAAAACGTGTTTTCGTGAAGAAATCATGACAAACTAACACAAAATGAAGATTTCATTATAACTTGACATTCTGTGTTGTTTTCATGAAACCTGCGCTTCCCCTACAAGAGTTCAACCTACCATTATAGGAAAACGTGTTTTCGTGAAGAAATCATGACAAACTAACACAAAATGAAGATTTCATTATAACTTGACATTCTGAGTTGTTTTCATGAAACCTGCGCTTCCCCTACAAGAGTTCAACCTACCATTATAGGAAAACGTGTTTTCGTGAAGAAATCATGACAAACTAACACAAAATGAAGATTTCATTATAACTTGACATTCTGTGTTGTTTTCATGAAACCTGCGCTTCCCCTATAAGAGTTCAACCTACCATTATGGGAAAACGCGTTTTCGTGAAGAAATCATGACAAACTAACACAAAATGAAGATTTCATTATAACTTGACATTCTGAGTTGTTTTCATGAAACCTGCGCTTCCCCTACAAGAGTTCAACCTACCATTATAGGAAAACGTGTTTTCGTGAAGAAATCATGACAAACTAACACAAAATGAAGATTTCATTATAACTTGACATTCTGAGTTGTTTTCATGAAACCTGCGCTTCCCCTACAAGAGTTCAACCTACCATTATAGGAAAACGTGTTTTCGTGAAGAAATCATGACAAACTAACACAAAATGAAGATTTCATTATAACTTGACATTCTGAGTTGTTTTCATGAAACCTGCGCTTCCCCTATAAAAGTTCAACCTACCATTATGGGAAAACGTCTTTTCGTGAAGAAATCATGACAAACTAACACAAAATGAAGATTTCATTATAATTTGACATTCTGAGTTGTTTTCATGAAACCTGCGCTTCCCCTACAAGAGTTCAACCTACCATTATAGGAAAACGTGTTTTCGTGAAGAAATCATGACAAACTAACACAAAATGAAGATTTCATTATAACTTGACATTCTGAGTTGTTTTCATGAAACCTGCGCTTCCCCTACAAGAGTTCAACCTACCATTATAGGAAAACGTGTTTTCGTGAAGAAATCATGACAAACTAACACAAAATGAAGATTTCATTATAACTTGACATTCTGAGTTGTTTTCATGAAACCTGCGCTTCCCCTACAAGAGTTCAACCTACCATTATGGGAAAACGTGTTTTCGTGAAGAAATCATGACAAACTAACACAAAATGAAGATTTCATTATAACTTGACATTCTGAGTTGTTTTCATGAAACCTGCGCTTCCCCTACAAGAGTTCAACCTACCATTATAGGAAAACGTGTTTTCGTGAAGAAATCATGACAAACTAACACAAAATGAAGATTTCATTATAACTTGACATTCTGAGTTGTTTTCATGAAACCTGCGCTTCCCCTACAAGAGTTCAACCTACCATTATAGGAAAACGTGTTTTCGTGAAGAAATCATGACAAACTAACACAAAATGAAGATTTCATTATAACTTGACATTCTGAGTTGTTTTCATGAAACCTGCGCTTCCCCTACAAGAGTTCAACCTACCATTATAGGAAAACGTGTTTTCGTGAAGAAATCATGACAAACTAACACAAAATGAAGATTTCATTATAACTTGACATTCTGAGTTGTTTTCATGAAACCTGCGCTTCCCCTATAAGAGTTCAACCTACCATTATGGGAAAACGTCTTTTCGTGAAGAAATCATGACAAACTAACACAAAATGAAGATTTCATTATAATTTGACATTCTGAGTTGTTTTCATGAAACCTGCGCTTCCCCTACAAGAGTTCAACCTACCATTATGGGAAAACGTGTTTTCGTGAAGAAATCATGACAAACTAACACAAAATGAAGATTTCATTATAACTTGACATTCTGAGTTGTTTTCATGAAACCTGCGCTTCCCCTACAAGAGTTCAACCTACCATTATAGGAAAACGTGTTTTCGTGAAGAAATCATGACAAACTAACACAAAATGAAGATTTCATTATAACTTGACATTCTGAGTTGTTTTCATGAAACCTGCGCTTCCCCTACAAGAGTTCAACCTACCATTATAGGAAAACGTGTTTTCGTGAAGAAATCATGACAAACTAACACAAAATGAAGATTTCATTATAACTTGACATTCTGAGTTGTTTTCATGAAACCTGCGCTTCCCCTACAAGAGTTCAACCTACCATTATAGGAAAACGTGTTTTCGTGAAGAAATCATGACAAACTAACACAAAATGAAGATTTCATTATAACTTGACATTCTGAGTTGTTTTCATGAAACCTGCGCTTCCCCTATAAGAGTTCAACCTACCATTATGGGAAAACGTGTTTTCGTGAAGAAATCATGACAAACTAACACAAAATGAAGATTTCATTATAACTTGACATTCTGAGTTGTTTTCATGAAACCTGCGCTTCCCCTACAAGAGTTCAACCTTCCATTATAGGAAAACGTGTTTTCGTGAAGAAATCATGACAAACTAACACAAAATGAAGATTTCATTATAACTTGACATTCTGAGTTGTTTTCATGAAACCTGCGCTTCCCCTACAAGAGTTCAACCTACCATTATAGGAAAACGTGTTTTCGTGAAGAAATCATGACAAACTAACACAAAATGAAGATTTCATTATAACTTGACATTCTGAGTTGTTTTCATGAAACCTGCGCTTCCCCTATAAGAGTTCAACCTACCATTATAGGAAAACGTGTTTTCGTGAAGAAATCATGACAAACTAACACAAGATGAAGATTTCATTATAACTTGACATTCTGAGTTGTTTTCATGAAACCTGCGCTTCCCCTATAAGAGTTCAACCTACCATTATAGGAAAACGTGTTTTCGTGAAGAAATCATGACAAACTAACACAAGATGAAGATTTCATTATAACTTGACATTCTGAGTTGTTTTCATGAAACCTGCGCTTCCCCTATAAGAGTTCAACCTACCATTATAGGAAAACGTGTTTTCGTGAAGAAATCATGACAAACTAACACAAGATGAAGATTTCATTATAACTTGACATTCTGAGTTGTTTTCATGAAACCTGCGCTTCCCCTACAAGAGTTCAACCTACCATTATAGGAAAACGTGTTTTCGTGAAGAAATCATGACAAACTAACACAAAATGAAGATTTCATTATAACTTGACATTCTGAGTTGTTTTCATGAAACCTGCGCTTCCCCTATAAGAGTTCAACCTACCATTATAGGAAAACGTGTTTTCGTGAAGAAATCATGACAAACTAACACAAAATGAAGATTTCATTATAACTTGACATTCTGAGTTGTTTTCATAAAACCTGCGCTTCCCCTATAAGAGTTCAACCTACCATTATAGGAAAACGTGTTTTCGTGAAGAAATCATGACAAACTAACACAAGATGAAGATTTCATTATAACTTGACATTCTGAGTTGTTTTCATGAAACCTGCGCTTCCCCTATAAGAGTTCAACCTACCATTATAGGAAAACGTGTTTTCGTGAAGAAATCATGACAAACTAACACAAGATGAAGATTTCATTATAACTTGACATTCTGAGTTCATTTCATGAAACCTGCGCTTCCCCTATAAGAGTTCGACGTAACATTATAGGAAAACGTGTTTTCGTGAAGAAATCATGACAAACTAACACAAAATGAAGATTTCATTATAACTTGGCATTCTGAGTTGTTTTCATGAAACCTGCGCTTCCCCTATAAGAGTTCAACCTACCATTATAGGAAAACGTGTTTTCGTGAAGAAATCATGACAAACTAACACAAGATGAAGATTTCATTATAACTTGACATTCTGAGTTGTTTTCATGAAACCTGCGCTTCCCCTACAAGAGTTCAACCTACCATTATAGGAAAACGTGTTTTCGTGAAGAAATCATGACAAACTAACACAAAATGAAGATTTCATTATAACTTGACATTCTGAGTTGTTTTCATGAAACCTGCGCTTCCCCTATAAGAGTTCAACCTACCATTATAGGAAAACGTGTTTTCGTGAAGAAATCATGACAAACTAACACAAAATGAAGATTTCATTATAACTTGACATTCTGAGTTGTTTTCATGAAACCTGCGCTTCCCCTACAAGAGTTCAACCTACCATTATAGGAAAACGTGTTTTCGTGAAGAAATCATGACAAACTAACACAAGATGAAGATTTCATTATAACTTGACATTCTGAGTTGTTTTCATGAAACCTGCGCTTCCCCTATAAGAGTTCAACCTACCATTATAGGAAAACGTGTTTTCGTGAAGAAATCATGACAAACTAACACAAGATGAAGATTTCATTATAACTTGACATTCTGAGTTGTTTTCATGAAACCTGCGCTTCCCCTATAAGAGTTCAACCTACCATTATAGGAAAACGTGTTTTCGTGAAGAAATCATGACAAACTAACACAAGATGAAGATTTCATTATAACTTGACATTCTGAGTTGTTTTCATGAAACCTGCGCTTCCCCTATAAGAGTTCAACCTACCATTATAGGAAAACGTGTTTTCGTGAAGAAATCATGACAAACTAACACAAGATGAAGATTTCATTATAACTTGACATTCTGAGTTGTTTTCATGAAACCTGCGCTTCCCCTATAAGAGTTCAACCTACCATTATAGGAAAACGTGTTTTCGTGAAGAAATCATGACAAACTAACACAAGATGAAGATTTCATTATAACTTGACATTCTGAGTTGTTTTCATGAAACCTGCGCTTCCCCTATAAGAGTTCAACCTACCATTATAGGAAAACGTGTTTTCGTGAAGAAATCATGACAAACTAACACAAGATGAAGATTTCATTATAACTTGACATTCTGAGTTTATTTCATGAAACCTGCGCTTCCCCTACAAGAGTTCAACCTACCATTATAGGAAAACGTGTTTTCGTGAAGAAATCATGACAAACTAACACAAGATGAAGATTTCATTATAACTTGACATTCTGAGTTGTTTTCATGAAACCTGCGCTTCCCCTATAAGAGTTCAACCTACCATTATAGGAAAACGTGTTTTCGTGAAGAAATCATGACAAACTAACACAAAATGAAGATTTCATTATAACTTGACATTCTGAGTTGTTTTCATGAAACCTGCGCTTCCCCTACAAGAGTTCAACCTACCATTATAGGAAAACGTGTTTTCGTGAAGAAATCATGACAAACTAACACAAGATGAAGATTTCATTATAACTTGACATTCTGAGTTGTTTTCATGAAACCTGCGCTTCCCCTATAAGAGTTCAACCTACCATTATAGGAAAATGTGTTTTCGTGAAGAAATCATGACAAACTAACACAAGATGAAGATTTCATTATAACTTGACATTCTGAGTTGTTTTCATGAAACCTGCGCTTCCCCTATAAGAGTTCAACCTACCATTATAGGAAAACGTGTTTTCGTGAAGAAATCATGACAAACTAACACAAAATGAAGATTTCATTATAACTCGACATTCTGAGTTGTTTTCATGAAACCTGCGCTTCCCCTACAAGAGTTCAACCTACCATTGTAGGAAAACGTGTTTTCGTGAAGAAATCATGACAAACTAACACAAAATGAAGATTTCATTATAACTTGACATTCTGAGTTGTTTTCATGAAACCTGCGCTTCCCCTATAAGAGTTCAACCTACCATTATAGGAAAACGTGTTTTCGTGAAGAAATCATGACAAACTAACACAAGATGAAGATTTCATTATAACTTGACATTCTGAGTTGTTTTCATGAAACCTGCGCTTCCCCTATAAGAGTTCAACCTACCATTATAGGAAAACGTGTTTTCGTGAAGAAATCATGACAAACTAACACAAGATGAAGATTTCATTATAACTTGACATTCTGAGTTGTTTTCATGAAACCTGCGCTTCCCCTACAAGAGTTCAACCTACCATTATAGGAAAACGTGTTTTCGTGAAGAAATCATGACAAACTAACACAAAATGAAGATTTCATTATAACTTGACATTCTGAGTTGTTTTCATGAAACCTGCGCTTCCCCTATAAGAGTTCAACCTACCATTATAGGAAAACGTGTTTTCGTGAAGAAATCATGACAAACTAACACAAGATGAAGATTTCATTATAACTTGACATTCTGAGTTGTTTTCATGAAACCTGCGCTTCCCCTATAAGAGTTCAACCTACCATTATAGGAAAACGTGTTTTCGTGAAGAAATCATGACAAACTAACACAAAATGAAGATTTCATTATAACTTGACATTCTGAGTTGTTTTCATGAAACCTGCGCTTCCCCTACAAGAGTTCAACCTACCATTATAGGAAAACGTGTTTTCGTGAAGAAATCATGACAAACTAACACAAAATGAAGATTTCATTATAACTTGACATTCTGAGTTGTTTTCATGAAACCTGCTCTTCCCCTACAAGAGTTCAACCTACCATTATAGGAAAACGTGTTTTCGTGAAGAAATCATGACAAACTAACACAAAATGAAGATTTCATTATAACTTGACATTCTGAGTTGTTTTCATGAAACCTGCGCTTCCCCTATAAGAGTTCAACCTACCATTATAGGAAAACGTGTTTTCGTGAAGAAATCATGACAAACTAACACAAGATGAAGATTTCATTATAACTTGACATTCTGAGTTGTTTTCATGAAACCTGCGCTTCCCCTATAAGAGTTCAACCTACCATTATAGGAAAACGTGTTTTCGTGAAGAAATCATGACAAACTAACACAAGATGAAGATTTCATTATAAATTGACATTCTGAGTTGTTTTCATGAAACCTGCGCTTCCCCTATAAGAGTTCAACCTACCATTATAGGAAAACGTGTTTTCGTGAAGAAATCATGACAAACTAACACAAGATGAAGATTTCATTATAACTTGACATTCTGAGTTGTTTTCATGAAACCTGCGCTTCCCCTATAAGAGTTCAACCTACCATTATAGGAAAACGTGTTTTCGTGAAGAAATCATGACAAACTAACACAAGATGAAGATTTCATTATAACTTGACATTCTGAGTTGTTTTCATGAAACCTGCGCTTCCCCTATAAGAGTTCAACCTACCATTATAGGAAATCGTGTTTTCGTGAAGAAATCATGACAAACTAACACAAAATGAAGATTTCATTATAACTTGACATTCTGAGTTGTTTTCATGAAACCTGCGCTTCCCCTACAAGAGTTCAACCTACCATTATAGGAAAACGTGTTTTCGTGAAGAAATCATGACAAACTAACACAAAATGAAGATTTCATTATAACTTGACATTCTGAGTTGTTTTCATGAAACCTGCGCTTCCCCTACAAGAGTTCAACCTACCATTATAGGAAAACGTGTTTTCGTGAAGAAATCATGACAAACTAACACAAAATGAAGATTTCATTATAACTTGACATTCTGAGTTGTTTTCATGAAACCTGCGCTTCCCCTATAAGAGTTCAACCTACCATTATAGGAAAACGTGTTTTCGTGAAGAAATCATGACAAACTAACACAAGATGAAGATTTCATTATAACTTGACATTCTGAGTTGTTTTCATGAAACCTGCGCTTCCCCTATAAGAGTTCAACCTACCATTATAGGAAAACGTGTTTTCGTGAAGAAATCATGACAAACTAACACAAGATGAAGATTTCATTATAACTTGACATTCTGAGTTGTTTTCATGAAACCTGCGCTTCCCCTATAAGAGTTCAACCTACCATTATAGGAAAACGTGTTTTCGTGAAGAAATCATGACAAACTAACACAAGATGAAGATTTCATTATAACTTGACATTCTGAGTTGTTTTCATGAAACCTGCGCTTCCCCTACAAGAGTTCAACCTACCATTATAGGAAAACGTGTTTTCGTGAAGAAATCATGACAAACTAACACAAAATGAAGATTTCATTATAACTTGACATTCTGAGTTGTTTTCATGAAACCTGCGCTTCCCCTATAAGAGTTCAACCTACCATTATAGGAAAACGTGTTTTCGTGAAGAAATCATGACAAACTAACACAAAATGAAGATTTCATTATAACTTGACATTCTGAGTTGTTTTCATAAAACCTGCGCTTCCCCTATAAGAGTTCAACCTACCATTATAGGAAAACGTGTTTTCGTGAAGAAATCATGACAAACTAACACAAGATGAAGATTTCATTATAACTTGACATTCTGAGTTGTTTTCATGAAACCTGCGCTTCCCCTATAAGAGTTCAACCTACCATTATAGGAAAACGTGTTTTCGTGAAGAAATCATGACAAACTAACACAAGATGAAGATTTCATTATAACTTGACATTCTGAGTTCATTTCATGAAACCTGCGCTTCCCCTATAAGAGTTCGACGTAACATTATAGGAAAACGTGTTTTCGTGAAGAAATCATGACAAACTAACACAAAATGAAGATTTCATTATAACTTGGCATTCTGAGTTGTTTTCATGAAACCTGCGCTTCCCCTATAAGAGTTCAACCTACCATTATAGGAAAACGTGTTTTCGTGAAGAAATCATGACAAACTAACACAAGATGAAGATTTCATTATAACTTGACATTCTGAGTTGTTTTCATGAAACCTGCGCTTCCCCTACAAGAGTTCAACCTACCATTATAGGAAAACGTGTTTTCGTGAAGAAATCATGACAAACTAACACAAAATGAAGATTTCATTATAACTTGACATTCTGAGTTGTTTTCATGAAACCTGCGCTTCCCCTATAAGAGTTCAACCTACCATTATAGGAAAACGTGTTTTCGTGAAGAAATCATGACAAACTAACACAAAATGAAGATTTCATTATAACTTGACATTCTGAGTTGTTTTCATGAAACCTGCGCTTCCCCTACAAGAGTTCAACCTACCATTATAGGAAAACGTGTTTTCGTGAAGAAATCATGACAAACTAACACAAGATGAAGATTTCATTATAACTTGACATTCTGAGTTGTTTTCATGAAACCTGCGCTTCCCCTATAAGAGTTCAACCTACCATTATAGGAAAACGTGTTTTCGTGAAGAAATCATGACAAACTAACACAAGATGAAGATTTCATTATAACTTGACATTCTGAGTTGTTTTCATGAAACCTGCGCTTCCCCTATAAGAGTTCAACCTACCATTATAGGAAAACGTGTTTTCGTGAAGAAATCATGACAAACTAACACAAGATGAAGATTTCATTATAACTTGACATTCTGAGTTGTTTTCATGAAACCTGCGCTTCCCCTATAAGAGTTCAACCTACCATTATAGGAAAACGTGTTTTCGTGAAGAAATCATGACAAACTAACACAAGATGAAGATTTCATTATAACTTGACATTCTGAGTTGTTTTCATGAAACCTGCGCTTCCCCTATAAGAGTTCAACCTACCATTATAGGAAAACGTGTTTTCGTGAAGAAATCATGACAAACTAACACAAGATGAAGATTTCATTATAACTTGACATTCTGAGTTGTTTTCATGAAACCTGCGCTTCCCCTATAAGAGTTCAACCTACCATTATAGGAAAACGTGTTTTCGTGAAGAAATCATGACAAACTAACACAAGATGAAGATTTCATTATAACTTGACATTCTGAGTTTATTTCATGAAACCTGCGCTTCCCCTACAAGAGTTCAACCTACCATTATAGGAAAACGTGTTTTCGTGAAGAAATCATGACAAACTAACACAAGATGAAGATTTCATTATAACTTGACATTCTGAGTTGTTTTCATGAAACCTGCGCTTCCCCTATAAGAGTTCAACCTACCATTATAGGAAAACGTGTTTTCGTGAAGAAATCATGACAAACTAACACAAAATGAAGATTTCATTATAACTTGACATTCTGAGTTGTTTTCATGAAACCTGCGCTTCCCCTACAAGAGTTCAACCTACCATTATAGGAAAACGTGTTTTCGTGAAGAAATCATGACAAACTAACACAAGATGAAGATTTCATTATAACTTGACATTCTGAGTTGTTTTCATGAAACCTGCGCTTCCCCTATAAGAGTTCAACCTACCATTATAGGAAAATGTGTTTTCGTGAAGAAATCATGACAAACTAACACAAGATGAAGATTTCATTATAACTTGACATTCTGAGTTGTTTTCATGAAACCTGCGCTTCCCCTATAAGAGTTCAACCTACCATTATAGGAAAACGTGTTTTCGTGAAGAAATCATGACAAACTAACACAAAATGAAGATTTCATTATAACTCGACATTCTGAGTTGTTTTCATGAAACCTGCGCTTCCCCTACAAGAGTTCAACCTACCATTGTAGGAAAACGTGTTTTCGTGAAGAAATCATGACAAACTAACACAAAATGAAGATTTCATTATAACTTGACATTCTGAGTTGTTTTCATGAAACCTGCGCTTCCCCTATAAGAGTTCAACCTACCATTATAGGAAAACGTGTTTTCGTGAAGAAATCATGACAAACTAACACAAGATGAAGATTTCATTATAACTTGACATTCTGAGTTGTTTTCATGAAACCTGCGCTTCCCCTATAAGAGTTCAACCTACCATTATAGGAAAACGTGTTTTCGTGAAGAAATCATGACAAACTAACACAAGATGAAGATTTCATTATAACTTGACATTCTGAGTTGTTTTCATGAAACCTGCGCTTCCCCTACAAGAGTTCAACCTACCATTATAGGAAAACGTGTTTTCGTGAAGAAATCATGACAAACTAACACAAAATGAAGATTTCATTATAACTTGACATTCTGAGTTGTTTTCATGAAACCTGCGCTTCCCCTATAAGAGTTCAACCTACCATTATAGGAAAACGTGTTTTCGTGAAGAAATCATGACAAACTAACACAAGATGAAGATTTCATTATAACTTGACATTCTGAGTTGTTTTCATGAAACCTGCGCTTCCCCTATAAGAGTTCAACCTACCATTATAGGAAAACGTGTTTTCGTGAAGAAATCATGACAAACTAACACAAAATGAAGATTTCATTATAACTTGACATTCTGAGTTGTTTTCATGAAACCTGCGCTTCCCCTACAAGAGTTCAACCTACCATTATAGGAAAACGTGTTTTCGTGAAGAAATCATGACAAACTAACACAAAATGAAGATTTCATTATAACTTGACATTCTGAGTTGTTTTCATGAAACCTGCGCTTCCCCTACAAGAGTTCAACCTACCATTATAGGAAAACGTGTTTTCGTGAAGAAATCATGACAAACTAACACAAAATGAAGATTTCATTATAACTTGACATTCTGAGTTGTTTTCATGAAACCTGCGCTTCCCCTATAAGAGTTCAACCTACCATTATAGGAAAACGTGTTTTCGTGAAGAAATCATGACAAACTAACACAAGATGAAGATTTCATTATAACTTGACATTCTGAGTTGTTTTCATGAAACCTGCGCTTCCCCTATAAGAGTTCAACCTACCATTATAGGAAAACGTGTTTTCGTGAAGAAATCATGACAAACTAACACAAGATGAAGATTTCATTATAAATTGACATTCTGAGTTGTTTTCATGAAACCTGCGCTTCCCCTATAAGAGTTCAACCTACCATTATAGGAAAACGTGTTTTCGTGAAGAAATCATGACAAACTAACACAAGATGAAGATTTCATTATAACTTGACATTCTGAGTTGTTTTCATGAAACCTGCGCTTCCCCTATAAGAGTTCAACCTACCATTATAGGAAAACGTGTTTTCGTGAAGAAATCATGACAAACTAACACAAGATGAAGATTTCATTATAACTTGACATTCTGAGTTGTTTTCATGAAACCTGCGCTTCCCCTATAAGAGTTCAACCTACCATTATAGGAAATCGTGTTTTCGTGAAGAAATCATGACAAACTAACACAAAATGAAGATTTCATTATAACTTGACATTCTGAGTTGTTTTCATGAAACCTGCGCTTCCCCTACAAGAGTTCAACCTACCATTATAGGAAAACGTGTTTTCGTGAAGAAATCATGACAAACTAACACAAAATGAAGATTTCATTATAACTTGACATTCTGAGTTGTTTTCATGAAACCTGCGCTTCCCCTACAAGAGTTCAACCTACCATTATAGGAAAACGTGTTTTCGTGAAGAAATCATGACAAACTAACACAAAATGAAGATTTCATTATAACTTGACATTCTGAGTTGTTTTCATGAAACCTGCGCTTCCCCTACAAGAGTTCAACCTACCATTATAGGAAAACGTGTTTTCGTGAAGAAATCATGACAAACTAACACAAGATGAAGATTTCATTATAACTTGACATTCTGAGTTGTTTTCATGAAACCTGCGCTTCCCCTATAAGAGTTCAACCTACCATTATAGGAAAACGTGTTTTCGTGAAGAAATCATGACAAACTAACACAAGATGAAGATTTCATTATAACTTGACATTCTGAGTTGTTTTCATGAAACCTGCGCTTCCCCTACAAGAGTTCAACCTACCATTATAGGAAAACGTGTTTTCGTGAAGAAATCATGACAAACTAACACAAAATGAAGATTTCATTATAACTTGACATTCTGAGTTGTTTTCATGAAACCTGCGCTTCCCCTATAAGAGTTCAACCTACCATTATAGGAAAACGTGTTTTCGTGAAGAAATCATGACAAACTAACACAAGATGAAGATTTCATTATAACTTGACATTCTGAGTTGTTTTCATGAAACCTGCGCTTCCCCTATAAGAGTTCAACCTACCATTATAGGAAAACGTGTTTTCGTGAAGAAATCATGACAAACTAACACAAGATGAAGATTTCATTATAACTTGACATTCTGAGTTGTTTTCATGAAACCTGCGCTTCCCCTATAAGAGTTCAACCTACCATTATAGGAAAACGTGTTTTCGTGAAGAAATCATGACAAACTAACACAAGATGAAGATTTCATTATAACTTGACATTCTGAGTTGATTTCATGAAACCTGCGCTTCCCCTATAAGAGTTCAACCTACCATTATAGGAAAACGTGTTTTCGTGAAAAAATCATGACAAACCAACACAAGATGAAGATTTCATTATAACTTGACATTCTGAGTTCATTTCATGAAACCTGCGCTTCCCCTATAAGAGTTCGACGTAACATTATAGGAAAACGTGTTTTCGTGAAGAAATCATGACAAACTAACACAAAATGAAGATTTCATTATAACTTGACATTCTGAGTTGTTTTCATGAAACCTGCGCTTCCCCTATAAGAGTTCAACCTACCATTATAGGAAAACGTGTTTTCGTGAAGAAATCATGACAAACTAACACAAGATGAAGATTTCATTATAACTTGACATTCTGAGTTGTTTTCATGAAACCTGCGCTTCCCCTACAAGAGTTCAACCTACCATTATAGGAAAACGTGTTTTCGTGAAGAAATCATGACAAACTAAAACAAAATGAAGATTTCATTATAACTTGACATTCTGAGTTGTTTTCATGAAACCTGCGCTTCCCCTATAAGAGTTCAACCTACCATTATAGGAAAACGTGTTTTCGTGAAGAAATCATGACAAACTAACACAAGATGAAGATTTCATTATAACTTGACATTCTGAGTTGTTTTCATGAAACCTGCGCTTCCCCTATAAGAGTTCAACCTACCATTATAGGAAAACGTGTTTTCGTGAAAAAATCATGACAAACTAACACAAAATGAAGATTTCATTATAACTTGACATTCTGAGTTCATTTCATGAAACCTGCGCTTCCCCTATAAGAGTTCGACGTAACATTATAGGAAAACGTGTTTTCGTGAAGAAATCATGACAAACTAACACAAAATGAAGATTTCATTATAACTTGACATTCTGAGTTGTTTTTATGAAACCTGCGCTTCCCCTATAAGAGTTCAACCTACCATTATAGGAAAACGTGTTTTCGTGAAGAAATCATGACAAACTAACACAAGATGAAGATTTCATTATAACTTGACATTCTGAGTTTATTTCATGAAACCTGCGCTTCCCCTACAAGAGTTCAACCTACCATTATAGGAAAACGTGTTTTCGTGAAGAAATCATGACAAACTAACACAAGATGAAGATTTCATTATAACTTGACATTCTGAGTTTATTTCATGAAACCTGCGCTTCCCCTACAAGAGTTCAACCTACCATTATAGGAAAACGTGTTTTCGTGAAGAAATCATGACAAACTAACACAACATGAAGATTTCATTATAACTTGACATTCTGAGTTGTTTTCATGAAACCTGCGCTTCCCCTATAAGAGTTCAACCTACCATTATAGGAAAACGTGTTTTCGTGAAGAAATCATGACAAACTAACACAAAATGAAGATTTCATTATAACTTGACATTCTGAGTTGTTTTCATGAAACCTGCGCTTCCCCTATAAGAGTTCAACCTACCATTATAGGAAAACGTGTTTTCGTGAAGAAATCATGACAAACTAACACAAGATGAAGATTTCATTATAACTTGACATTCTGAGTTGTTTTCATGAAACCTGCGCTTCCCCTATAAGAGTTCAACCTACCATTATAGGAAAACGTGTTTTCGTGAAGAAATCATGACAAACTAACACAAAATGAAGATTTCATTATAACTTGACATTCTGAGTTGTTTTCATGAAACCTGCGCTTCCCCTACAAGAGTTCAACCTACCATTATAGGAAAACGTGTTTTCGTGAAGAAATCATGACAAACTAACACAAAATGAAGATTTCATTATAACTTGACATTCTGAGTTCATTTCATGAAACCTGCGCTTCCCCTATAAGAGTTCGACGTAACATTATAGGAAAACGTGTTTTCGTGAAGAAATCATGACAAACTAACACAAAATGAAGATTTCATTATAACTTGACATTCTGAGTTGTTTTCATGAAACCTGCGCTTCCCCTATAAGAGTTCAACCTACCATTATAGGAAAACGTGTTTTCGTGAAGAAATCATGACAAACTAACACAAGATGAAGATTTCATTATAACTTGACATTCTGAGTTTATTTCATGAAACCTGCGCTTCCCCTACAAGAGTTCAACCTACCATTATAGGAAAACGTGTTTTCGTGAAGAAATCATGACAAACTAACACAAAATGAAGATTTCATTATAACTTGACATTCTGAGTTGTTTTCATGAAACCTGCGCTTCCCCTATAAGAGTTCAACCTACCATTATAGGAAAACGTGTTTTCGTGAAGAAATCATGACAAACTAACACAAAATGAAGATTTCATTATAACTTGACATTCTGAGTTGTTTTCATGAAACCTGCGCTTCCCCTACAAGAGTTCAAACTACCATTATAGGAAAACGTGTTTTCGTGAAGAAATCATGACAAACTAACACAAAATGAAGATTTCATTATAACTTGACATTCTGAGTTGTTTTCATGAAACCTGCGCTTCCCCTATAAGAGATCAACCTACCATTATAGGAAAACGTGTTTTCGTGAAGAAATCATGACAAACTAACACAAGATGAAGATTTCATTATAACTTGACATTCTGAGTTGTTTTCATGAAACCTGCGCTTCCCCTATAAGAGTTCAACCTACCATTATAGGAAAACGTGTTTTCGTGAAGAAATCATGACAAACTAACACAAGATGAAGATTTCATTATAACTTGACATTCTGAGTTGATTTCATGAAACCTGCGCTTCCCCTATAAGAGTTCAACCTACCATTATAGCAAAACGTGTTTTCGTGAAAAAATCATGACAAACTAACACAAAATGAAGATTTCATTATAACTTGACATTCTGAGTTCATTTCATGAAACCTGCGCTTCCCCTATAAGAGTTCGACGTAACATTATAGGAAAACGTGTTTTCGTGAAGAAATCATGACAAACTAACACAAAATGAAGATTTCATTATAACTTGACATTCTGAGTTGTTTTCATGAAACCTGCGCTTCCCCTATAAGAGTTCAACCTACCATTATAGGAAAACGTGTTTTCGTGAAGAAATCATGACAAACTAACACAAAATGAAGATTTCATTATAACTTGACATTCTGAGTTTATTTCATGAAACCTGCGCTTCCCCTACAAGAGTTCAACCTACCATTATAGGAAAACGTGTTTTCGTGAAGAAATCATGACAAACTAACACAAAATGAAGATTTCATTATAACTTGACATTCTGAGTTGTTTTCATGAAACCTGCGCTTCCCCTACAAGAGTTCAACCTACCATTATAGGAAAACGTGTTTTCGTGAAGAAATCATGACAAACTAACACAAAATGAAGATTTCATTATAACTTGACATTCTGAGTTGTTTTCATGAAACCTGCGCTTCCCCTATAAGAGTTCAACCTACCATTATAGGAAAACGTGTTTTCGTGAAGAAATCATGACAAACTAACACAAGATGAAGATTTCATTATAACTTGACATTCTGAGTTGTTTTCATGAAACCTGCGCTTCCCCTACAAGAGTTCAACCTACCATTATAGGAAAACGTGTTTTCGTGAAGAAATCATGAAAAACTAACACAAAATGAAGATTTCATTATAACTTGACATTCTGAGTTGTTTTCATGAAACCTGCGCTTCCCCTACAAGAGTTCAACCTACCATTATAGGAAAACGTGTTTTCGTGAAGAAATCATGACAAACTAACACAAGATGAAGATTTCATTATAACTTGACATTCTGAGTTGTTTTCATGAAACCTGCGCTTCCCCTATAAGAGTTCAACCTACCATTATAGGAAAACGTGTTTTCGTGAAGAAATCATGACAAACTAACACAAGATGAAGATTTCATTATAACTTGACATTCTGAGTTGTTTTCATGAAACCTGCGCTTCCCCTACAAGAGTTCAACCTACCATTATAGGAAAACGTGTTTTCGTGAAGAAATCACGACAAACTAACACAAGATGAAGATTTCATTATAACTTGACATTCTGAGTTGTTTTCATGAAACCTGCGCTTCCCCTACAAGAGTTCAACCTACCATTATAGGAAAACGTGTTTTCGTGAAGAAATCACGACAAACTAACACAAGATGAAGATTTCATTATAACTTGACATTCTGAGTTGTTTTCATGAAACCTGCGCTTCCCCTACAAGAGTTCAACCTACCATTATAGGAAAACGTGTTTTCGTGAAGAAATCACGACAAACTAACACAAGATGAAGATTTCATTATAACTTGACATTCTGAGTTGTTTTCATGAAACCTGCGCTTCCCCTACAAGAGTTCAACCTACCATTATAGGAAAACGTGTTTTCGTGAAGAAATCACGACAAACTAACACAAAATGAAGATTTCATTATAACTTGACATTCTGAGTTGTTTTCATGAAACCTGCGCTTCCCCTACAAGAGTTCAACCTACCATTATAGGAAAACGTGTTTTCGTGAAGAAATCATGACAAACTAACACAAAATGAAGATTTCATTATAACTTGACATTCTGAGTTGTTTTCATGAAACCTGCGCTTCCCCTATAAGAGTTCAACCTACCATTATAGGAAAACGTGTTTTCGTGAAGAAATCATGACAAACTAACACAAAATGAAGATTTCATTATAACTTGACATTCTGAGTTGTTTTCATGAAACCTGCGCTTCCCCTACAAGAGTTCAAACTACCATTATAGGAAAACGTGTTTTCGTGAAGAAATCATGACAAACTAACACAAAATGAAGATTTCATTATAACTTGACATTCTGAGTTGTTTTCATGAAACCTGCGCTTCCCCTATAAGAGATCAACCTACCATTATAGGAAAACGTGTTTTCGTGAAGAAATCATGACAAACTAACACAAGATGAAGATTTCATTATAACTTGACATTCTGAGTTGTTTTCATGAAACCTGCGCTTCCCCTATAAGAGTTCAACCTACCATTATAGGAAAACGTGTTTTCGTGAAGAAATCATGACAAACTAACACAAGATGAAGATTTCATTATAACTTGACATTCTGAGTTGATTTCATGAAACCTGCGCTTCCCCTATAAGAGTTCAACCTACCATTATAGCAAAACGTGTTTTCGTGAAAAAATCATGACAAACTAACACAAAATGAAGATTTCATTATAACTTGACATTCTGAGTTCATTTCATGAAACCTGCGCTTCCCCTATAAGAGTTCGACGTAACATTATAGGAAAACGTGTTTTCGTGAAGAAATCATGACAAACTAACACAAAATGAAGATTTCATTATAACTTGACATTCTGAGTTGTTTTCATGAAACCTGCGCTTCCCCTATAAGAGTTCAACCTACCATTATAGGAAAACGTGTTTTCGTGAAGAAATCATGACAAACTAACACAAAATGAAGATTTCATTATAACTTGACATTCTGAGTTTATTTCATGAAACCTGCGCTTCCCCTACAAGAGTTCAACCTACCATTATAGGAAAACGTGTTTTCGTGAAGAAATCATGACAAACTAACACAAAATGAAGATTTCATTATAACTTGACATTCTGAGTTGTTTTCATGAAACCTGCGCTTCCCCTACAAGAGTTCAACCTACCATTATAGGAAAACGTGTTTTCGTGAAGAAATCATGACAAACTAACACAAAATGAAGATTTCATTATAACTTGACATTCTGAGTTGTTTTCATGAAACCTGCGCTTCCCCTATAAGAGTTCAACCTACCATTATAGGAAAACGTGTTTTCGTGAAGAAATCATGACAAACTAACACAAGATGAAGATTTCATTATAACTTGACATTCTGAGTTGTTTTCATGAAACCTGCGCTTCCCCTACAAGAGTTCAACCTACCATTATAGGAAAACGTGTTTTCGTGAAGAAATCATGAAAAACTAACACAAAATGAAGATTTCATTATAACTTGACATTCTGAGTTGTTTTCATGAAACCTGCGCTTCCCCTACAAGAGTTCAACCTACCATTATAGGAAAACGTGTTTTCGTGAAGAAATCATGACAAACTAACACAAGATGAAGATTTCATTATAACTTGACATTCTGAGTTGTTTTCATGAAACCTGCGCTTCCCCTATAAGAGTTCAACCTACCATTATAGGAAAACGTGTTTTCGTGAAGAAATCATGACAAACTAACACAAGATGAAGATTTCATTATAACTTGACATTCTGAGTTGTTTTCATGAAACCTGCGCTTCCCCTACAAGAGTTCAACCTACCATTATAGGAAAACGTGTTTTCGTGAAGAAATCACGACAAACTAACACAAGATGAAGATTTCATTATAACTTGACATTCTGAGTTGTTTTCATGAAACCTGCGCTTCCCCTACAAGAGTTCAACCTACCATTATAGGAAAACGTGTTTTCGTGAAGAAATCACGACAAACTAACACAAGATGAAGATTTCATTATAACTTGACATTCTGAGTTGTTTTCATGAAACCTGCGCTTCCCCTACAAGAGTTCAACCTACCATTATAGGAAAACGTGTTTTCGTGAAGAAATCACGACAAACTAACACAAGATGAAGATTTCATTATAACTTGACATTCTGAGTTGTTTTCATGAAACCTGCGCTTCCCCTACAAGAGTTCAACCTACCATTATAGGAAAACGTGTTTTCGTGAAGAAATCACGACAAACTAACACAAAATGAAGATTTCATTATAACTTGACATTCTGAGTTGTTTTCATGAAACCTGCGCTTCCCCTACAAGAGTTCAACCTACCATTATAGGAAAACGTGTTTTCGTGAAGAAATCATGACAAACTAACACAAAATGAAGATTTCATTATAACTTGACATTCTGAGTTGTTTTCATGAAACCTGCGCTTCCCCTACAAGAGTTCAACCTACCATTATAGGAAAACGTGTTTTCGTGAAGAAATCATGACAAACTAACACAAGATGAAGATTTCATTATAACTTGACATTCTGAGTTGTTTTCATGAAACCTGCGCTTCCCCTACAAGAGTTCAACCTACCATTATAGGAAAACGTGTTTTCGTGAAGAAATCATGACAAACTAACACAAGATGAAGATTTCATTATAACTTGACATTCTGAGTTGTTTTCATGAAACCTGCGCTTCCCCTACAAGAGTTCAACCTACCATTATAGGAAAACGTGTTTTCGTGAAGAAATCATGACAAACTAACACAAGATGAAGATTTCATTATAACTTGACATTCTGAGTTGTTTTCATGAAACCTGCGCTTCCCCTACAAGAGTTCAACCTACCATTATAGGAAAACGTGTTTTCGTGAAGAAATCATGACAAACTAACACAAGATGAAGATTTCATTATAACTTGACATTCTGAGTTGTTTTCATGAAACCTGCGCTTCCCCTATAAGAGTTCAACCTACCATTATAGGAAAACGTGTTTTCGTGAAGAAATCATGACAAACTATCACAAAATGAAGATTTCATTATAACTTGACATTCTGAGTTGTTTTCATGAAACCTGCGCTTCCCCTACAAGAGTTCAACCTACCATTGTAGGAAAACGTGTTTTCGTGAAGAAATCATGACAAACTAACACAAAATGAAGATTTCATTATAACTTGACATTCTGAGTTGTTTTCATGAAACCTGCGCTTCCCCTATAAGAGTTCAACCTACCATTATAGGAAAACGTGTTTTCGTGAAGAAATCATGACAAACTAACACAAGATGAAGATTTCATTATAACTTGACATTCTGAGTTGTTTTCATGAAACCTGCGCTTCCCCTATAAGAGTTCAACCTACCATTATAGGAAAACGTGTTTTCGTGAAGAAATCATGACAAACTAACACAAGATGAAGATTTCATTATAACTTGACATTCTGAGTTGTTTTCATGAAACCTGCGCTTCCCCTACAAGAGTTCAACCTACCATTATAGGAAAACGTGTTTTCGTGAAGAAATCATGACAAACTAACACAAAATGAAGATTTCATTATAACTTGACATTCTGAGTTGTTTTCATGAAACCTGCGCTTCCCCTATAAGAGTTCAACCTACCATTATAGGAAAACGTGTTTTCGTGAAGAAATCATGACAAACTAACACAAAATGAAGATTTCATTATAACTTGACATTCTGAGTTGTTTTCATGAAACCTGCGCTTCCCCTATAAGAGTTCAACCTACCATTATAGGAAAACGTGTTTTCGTGAAGAAATCATGACAAACTAACACAAAATGAAGATTTCATTATAACTTGACATTCTGAGTTGTTTTCATGAAACCTGCGCTTCCCCTACAAGAGTTCAACCTACCATTATAGGAAAACGTGTTTTCGTGAAGAAATCATGACAAACTAACACAAAATGAAGATTTCATTATAACTTGACATTCTGAGTTGTTTTCATGAAACCTGCGCTTCCCCTATAAGAGTTCAACCTACCATTATAGGAAAACGTGTTTTCGTGAAGAAATCATGACAAACTAACACAAGATGAAGATTTCATTATAACTTGACATTCTGAGTTGATTTCATGAAACCTGCGCTTCCCCTATAAGAGTTCAACCTACCATTATAGGAAAACGTGTTTTCGTGAAAAAATCATGACAAACTAACACAAGATGAAGATTTCATTATAACTTGACATTCTGAGTTCATTTCATGAAACCTGCGCTTCCCCTATAAGAGTTCGACGTAACATTATAGGAAAACGTGTATCCGTGAAGAAATCATGACAAACTAACACAAAATGAAGATTTCATTATAACTTGACATTTGAAAATGTGTTTTCGTGAAGAAATCATGACAAACTAACACAAAATGAAGATTTCATTATAACTTGACATTCTGAGTTGTTTTCATGAAACCTGCGCTTCCCCTATAAGAGTTCAACCTACCATTATAGGAAAACGTGTTTTCGTGAAGAAATCATGACAAACTAACACAAGATGAAGATTTCATTATAACTTGACATTCTGAGTTGTTTTCATGAAACCTGCGCTTCCCCTATAAGAGTTCAACCTACCATTATAGGAAAACGTGTTTTCGTGAAGAAATCATGACAAACTAACACAAGATGAAGATTTCATTATAACTTGACATTCTGAGTTGTTTTCATGAAACCTGCGCTTCCCCTACAAGAGTTCAACCTACCATTGTAGGAAAACGTGTTTTCGTGAAGAAATCATGACAAACTAACACAAAATGAAGATTTCATTATAACTTGACATTCTGAGTTGTTTTCATGAAACCTGCGCTTCCCCTATAAGAGTTCAACCTACCATTATAGGAAAACGTGTTTTCGTGAAGAAATCATGACAAACTAACACAAAATGAAGATTTCATTATAACTTGACATTCTGAGTTGTTTTCATGAAACCTGCGCTTCCCCTACAAGAGTTCAACCTACCATTATAGGAAAACGTGTTTTCGTGAAGAAATCATGACAAACTAACACAAAATGAAGATTTCATTATAACTTGACATTCTGAGTTGTTTTCATGAAACCTGCGCTTCCCCTATAAGAGTTCAACCTACCATTATAGGAAAACGTGTTTTCGTGAAGAAATCATGACAAACTAACACAAAATGAAGATTTCATTATAACTTGACATTCTGAGTTGTTTTCATGAAACCTGCGCTTCCCCTATAAGAGTTCAACCTACCATTATAGGAAAACGTGTTTTCGTGAAGAAATCATGACAAACTAACACAAAATGAAGATTTCATTATAACTTGACATTCTGAGTTGTTTTCATGAAACCTGCGCTTCCCCTACAAGAGTTCAACCTACCATTATAGGAAAACGTGTTTTCGTGAAGAAATCATGACAAACTAACACAAAATGAAGATTTCATTATAACTTGACATTCTGAGTTGTTTTCATGAAACCTGCGCTTCCCCTATAAGAGTTCAACCTACCATTATAGGAAAACGTGTTTTCGTGAAGAAATCATGACAAACTAACACAAGATGAAGATTTCATTATAACTTGACATTCTGAGTTGATTTCATGAAACCTGCGCTTCCCCTATAAGAGTTCAACCTACCATTATAGGAAAACGTGTTTACGTGAAAAAATCATGACAAACTAACACAAAATGAAGATTTCATTATAACTTGACATTCTGAGTTCATTTCATGAAACCTGCGCTTCCCCTATAAGAGTTCGACGTAACATTATAGGAAAACGTGTATCCGTGAAGAAATCATGACAAACTAACACAAAATGAAGATTTCATTATAACTTGACATTTGAAAACGTGTTTTCGTGAAGAAATCATGACAAACTAACACAAAATGAAGATTTCATTATAACTACTTGGACATTCTGAGTTGTTTTCATGAAAACCTGCGCTTCCCCTATAAGAGTTCAACCCTACCATTATAGGAAAACGTGTTTTCGTGAAGAAATCATGACAAACTAACACAAGATGAAGATTCTATATACTTGACATTCTGAGTTGTTTTCATGAAACCTGCGCTTCCCCTATAAGAGTTCAACCTACCATTATAGGAAAACGTGTTTTCGTGAAGAAATCATGACAAACTAACACAAGATGAAGATTTCATTATAACTTGACATTCTGAGTTGTTTTCATGAAACCTGCGCTTCCCCTATAAGAGTTCAACCTACCATTATAGGAAAACGTGTTTTCGTGAAGAAATCATGACAAACTAACACAAATGAAGATTTCATTATAACTTGACATTCTGAGTTGTTTTCATGAAACCTGCGCTTCCCCTATAAGAGTTCAACCTACCATTATAGGAAAACGTGTTTTCGTGAAGAAATCATGACAAACTAACACAAAATGAAGATTTCATTATAACTTGACATTCTGAGTTGTTTTCATGAAACCTGCGCTTCCCCTATAAGAGTTCAACCTACCATTATAGGAAAACGTGTTTTCGTGAAGAAATCATGACAAACTAACACAAGATGAAGATTTCATTATAACTTGACATTCTGAGTTGTTTTCATGAAACCTGCGCTTCCCCTATAAGAGTTCAACCTACCATTATAGGAAAACGTGTTTTCGTGAAGAAATCATGACAAACTAACACAAAATGAAGATTTCATTATAACTTGACATTCTGAGTTGTTTTCATGAAACCTGCGCTTCCCCTATAAGAGTTCAACCTACCATTATAGGAAAACGTGTTTTCGTGAAGAAATCATGACAAACTAACACAAAATGAAGATTTCATTATAACTTGACATTCTGAGTTGTTTTCATGAAACCTGCGCTTCCCCTACAAGAGTTCAACCTACCATTATAGGAAAACGTGTTTTCGTGAAGAAATCATGACAAACTAACACAAGATGAAGATTTCATTATAACTTGACATTCTGAGTTGTTTTCATGAAACCTGCGCTTCCCCTACAAGAGTTCAACCTACCATTATAGGAAAACGTGTTTTCGTGAAGAAATCATGACAAACTAACACAAGATGAAGATTTCATTATAACTTGACATTCTGAGTTGTTTTCATGAAACCTGCGCTTCCCCTACAAGAGTTCAACCTACCATTATAGGAAAACGTGTTTTCGTGAAGAAATCATGACAAACTAACACAAGATGAAGATTTCATTATAACTTGACATTCTGAGTTGTTTTCATGAAACCTGCGCTTCCCCTACAAGAGTTCAACCTACCATTATAGGAAAACGTGTTTTCGTGAAGAAATCATGACAAACTAACACAAGATGAAGATTTCATTATAACTTGACATTCTGAGTTGTTTTCATGAAACCTGCGCTTCCCCTATAAGAGTTCAACCTACCATTATAGGAAAACGTGTTTTCGTGAAGAAATCATGACAAACTATCACAAGATGAAGATTTCATTATAACTTGACATTCTGAGTTGTTTTCATGAAACCTGCGCTTCCCCTACAAGAGTTCAACCTACCATGTAGGAAAACGTGTTTTCGTGAAGAAATCATGACAAACTAACACAAAATGAAGATTTCATTATAACTTGACATTCTGAGTTGTTTTCATGAAACCTGCGCTTCCCCTATAAGAGTTCAACCTACCATTATAGGAAAACGTGTTTTCGTGAAGAAATCATGACAAACTAACACAAGATGAAGATTTCATTATAACTTGACATTCTGAGTTGTTTTCATGAAACCTGCACTTCCCCTATAAGAGTTCAACCTACCATTATAGGAAAACGTGTTTTCGTGAAGAAATCATGACAAACTAACACAAGATGAAGATTTCATTATAACTTGACATTCTGAGTTTATTTCATGAAACCTGCGCTTCCCCTACAAGAGTTCAACCTACCATTATAGGAAAACGTGTTTTCGTGAAGAAATCATGACAAACTAACACAAAATGAAGATTTCATTATAACTTGACATTCTGAGTTCATTTCATGAAACCTGCGCTTCCCCTATAAGAGTTCGACGTAACATTATAGGAAAACGTGTATCCGTGAAGAAATCATGACAAACTAACACAAAATGAAGATTTCATTATACTTGACATTTGAAAACGTGTTTTCGTGAAGAAATCATGACAAACTAACACAAAATGAAGATTTCATTATAACTTGACATTCTGAGTTGTTTTCATGAAACCTGCGCTTCCCCTATAAGAGTTCAACCTACCATTATAGGAAAACGTGTTTTCGTGAAGAAATCATGACAAACTAACACAAGATGAAGATTTCATTATAACTTGACATTCTGAGTTGTTTTCATGAAACCTGCGCTTCCCCTATAAGAGTTCAACCTACCATTATAGGAAAACGTGTTTCGTGAAGAAATCATGACAAACTAACACAAGATGAAGATTTCATTATAACTTGACATTCTGAGTTGTTTTCATGAAACCTGCGCTTCCCCTACAAGAGTTCAACCTACCATTGTAGGAAAACGTGTTTTCGTGAAGAAATCATGACAAACTAACACAAAATGAAGATTTCATTATAACTTGACATTCTGAGTTGTTTTCATGAAACCTGCGCTTCCCCTATAAGAGTTCAACCTACCATTATAGGAAAACGTGTTTTCGTGAAGAAATCATGACAAACTAACACAAAATGAAGATTTCATTATAACTTGACATTCTGAGTTGTTTTCATGAAACCTGCGCTTCCCCTACAAGAGTTCAACCTACCATTATAAAAAAACGTGTTTTCGTGAAGAAATCATGACAAACTAACACAAAATGAAGATTTCATTATAACTTGACATTCTGAGTTGTTTTCATGAAACCTGCGCTTCCCCTATAAGAGTTCAACCTACCATTATAGGAAAACGTGTTTTCGTGAAGAAATCATGACAAACTAACACAAAATGAAGATTTCATTATAACTTGACATTCTGAGTTGTTTTCATGAAACCTGCGCTTCCCCTATAAGAGTTCAACCTACCATTATAGGAAAACGTGTTTTCGTGAAGAAATCATGACAAACTAACACAAAATGAAGATTTCATTATAACTTGACATTCTGAGTTGTTTTCATGAAACCTGCGCTTCCCCTACAAGAGTTCAACCTACCATTATAGGAAAACGTGTTTTCGTGAAGAAATCATGACAAACTAACACAAAATGAAGATTTCATTATAACTTGACATTCTGAGTTGTTTTCATGAAACCTGCGCTTCCCCTATAAGAGTTCAACCTACCATTATAGGAAAACGTGTTTTCGTGAAGAAATCATGACAAACTAACACAAGATGAAGATTTCATTATAACTTGACATTCTGAGTTGATTTCATGAAACCTGCGCTTCCCCTATAAGAGTTCAACCTACCATTATAGGAAAACGTGTTTACGTGAAAAAATCATGACAAACTAACACAAAATGAAGATTTCATTATAACTTGACATTCTGAGTTCATTTCATGAAACCTGCGCTTCCCCTATAAGAGTTCGACGTAACATTATAGGAAAACGTGTATCCGTGAAGAAATCATGACAAACTAACACAAAATGAAGATTTCATTATAACTTGACATTTGAAAACGTGTTTTCGTGAAGAAATCATGACAAACTAACACAAAATGAAGATTTCATTATAACTTGACATTCTGAGTTGTTTTCATGAAACCTGCGCTTCCCCTATAAGAGTTCAACCTACCATTATAGGAAAACGTGTTTTCGTGAAGAAATCATGACAAACTAACACAAGATGAAGATTTCATTATAACTTGACATTCTGAGTTGTTTTCATGAAACCTGCGCTTCCCCTATAAGAGTTCAACCTACCATTATAGGAAAACGTGTTTTCGTGAAGAATTCATGACAAACTAACACAAGATGAAGATTTCATTATAACTTGACATTCTGAGTTTATTTCATGAAACCTGCGCTTCCCCTACAAGAGTTCAACCTACCATTATAGGAAAACGTGTTTTCGTGAAGAAATCATGACAAACTAACACAAAATGAAGATTTCATTATAACTTGACATTCTGAGTTGTTTTCATGAAACCTGCGCTTCCCCTATAAGAGTTCAACCTACCATTATAGGAAAACGTGTTTTCGTGAAGAAATCATGACAAACTAACACAAAATGAAGATTTCATTATAACTTGACATTCTGAGTTGTTTTCATGAAACCTGCGCTTCCCCTATAAGAGTTCAACCTACCATTATAGGAAAACGTGTTTTCGTGAAGAAATCATGACAAACTAACACAAAATGAAGATTTCATTATAACTTGACATTCTGAGTTGTTTTCATGAAACCTGCGCTTCCCCTACAAGAGTTCAACCTACCATTATAGGAAAACGTGTTTTCGTGAAGAAATCATGACAAACTAACACAAGATGAAGATTTCATTATAACTTGACATTCTGAGTTGTTTTCATGAAACCTGCGCTTGCCCTACAAGAGTTCAACCTACCATTATAGGAAAACGTGTTTTCGTGAAGAAATCATGACAAACTAACACAAGATGAAGATTTCATTATAACTTGACATTCTGAGTTGTTTTCATGAAACCTGCGCTTCCCCTATAAGAGTTCGACGTAACATTATAGGAAAACGTGTATCCGTGAAGAAATCATGACAAACTAACACAAAATGAAGATTTCATTATAACTTGACATTTGAAAACGTGTTTTCGTGAAGAAATCATGACAAACTAACACAAAATGAAGATTTCATTATAACTTGACATTCTGAGTTGTTTTCATGAAACCTGCGCTTCCCCTATAAGAGTTCAACCTACCATTATAGGAAAACGTGTTTTCGTGAAGAAATCATGACAAACTAACACAAGATGAAGATTTCATTATAACTTGACATTCTGAGTTGTTTTCATGAAACCTGCGCTTCCCCTATAAGAGTTCAACCTACCATTATAGGAAAACGTGTTTTCGTGAAGAAATCATGACAAACTAACACAAGATGAAGATTTCATTATAACTTGACATTCTGAGTTGTTTTCATGAAACCTGCGCTTCCCCTATAAGAGTTCAACCTACCATTATAGGAAAACGTGTTTTCGTGAAGAAATCATGACAAACTAACACAAGATGAAGATTTCATTATAACTTGACATTCTGAGTTTATTTCATGAAACCTGCGCTTCCCCTACAAGAGTTCAACCTACCATTATAGGAAAACGTGTTTTCGTGAAGAAATCATGACAAACTAACACAAAATGAAGATTTCATTATAACTTGACATTCTGAGTTGTTTTCATGAAACCTGCGCTTCCCCTATAAGAGTTCAACCTACCATTATAGGAAAACGTGTTTTCGTGAAGAAATCATGACAAACTAACACAAAATGAAGATTTCATTATAACTTGACATTCTGAGTTGTTTTCATGAAACCTGCGCTTCCCCTATAAGAGTTCAACCTACCATTATAGGAAAACGTGTTTTCGTGAAGAAATCATGACAAACTAACACAAAATGAAGATTTCATTATAACTTGACATTCTGAGTTGTTTTCATGAAACCTGCGCTTCCCCTACAAGAGTTCAACCTACCATTATAGGAAAACGTGTTTTCGTGAAGAAATCATGACAAACTAACACAAAATGAAGATTTCATTATAACTTGACATTCTGAGTTGTTTTCATGAAACCTGCGCTTCCCCTATAAGAGTTCAACCTACCATTATAGGAAAACGTGTTTTCGTGAAGAAATCATGACAAACTAACACAAGATGAAGATTTCATTATAACTTGACATTCTGAGTTGATTTCATGAAACCTGCGCTTCCCCTATAAGAGTTCAACCTACCATTATAGGAAAACGTGTTTTCGTGAAAAAATCATGACAAACTAACACAAGATGAAGATTTCATTATAACTTGACATTCTGAGTTCATTTCATGAAACCTGCGCTTCCCCTATAAGAGTTCGACGTAACATTATAGGAAAACGTGTATCCGTGAAGAAATCATGACAAACTAACACAAAATGAAGATTTCATTATAACTTGACATTTGAAAATGTGTTTTCGTGAAGAAATCATGACAAACTAACACAAAATGAAGATTTCATTATAACTTGACATTCTGAGTTGTTTTCATGAAACCTGCGCTTCCCCTATAAGAGTTCAACCTACCATTATAGGAAAACGTGTTTTCGTGAAGAAATCATGACAAACTAACACAAGATGAAGATTTCATTATAACTTGACATTCTGAGTTGTTTTCATGAAACCTGCGCTTCCCCTATAAGAGTTCAACCTACCATTATAGGAAAACGTGTTTTCGTGAAGAAATCATGACAAACTAACACAAGATGAAGATTTCATTATAACTTGACATTCTGAGTTGTTTTCATGAAACCTGCGCTTCCCCTACAAGAGTTCAACCTACCATTGTAGGAAAACGTGTTTTCGTGAAGAAATCATGACAAACTAACACAAAATGAAGATTTCATTATAACTTGACATTCTGAGTTGTTTTCATGAAACCTGCGCTTCCCCTACAAGAGTTCAACCTACCATTATAGGAAAACGTGTTTTCGTGAAGAAATCATGACAAACTAACACAAAATGAAGATTTCATTATAACTTGACATTCTGAGTTGTTTTCATGAAACCTGCGCTTCCCCTACAAGAGTTCAACCTACCATTATAGGAAAACGTGTTTTCGTGAAGAAATCATGACAAACTAACACAAGATGAAGATTTCATTATAACTTGACATTCTGAGTTGTTTTCATGAAACCTGCGCTTCCCCTACAAGAGTTCAACCTACCATTATAGGAAAACGTGTTTTCGTGAAGAAATCATGACAAACTAACACAAGATGAAGATTTCATTATAACTTGACATTCTGAGTTGTTTTCATGAAACCTGCGCTTCCCCTATAAGAGTTCAACCTACCATTATAGGAAAACGTGTTTTCGTGAAGAAATCATGACAAACTATCACAAGATGAAGATTTCATTATAACTTGACATTCTGAGTTGTTTTCATGAAACCTGCGCTTCCCCTACAAGAGTTCAACCTACCATTGTAGGAAAACGTGTTTTCGTGAAGAAATCATGACAAACTAACACAAAATGAAGATTTCATTATAACTTGACATTCTGAGTTGTTTTCATGAAACCTGCGCTTCCCCTATAAGAGTTCAACCTACCATTATAGGAAAACGTGTTTTCGTGAAGAAATCATGACAAACTAACACAAGATGAAGATTTCATTATAACTTGACATTCTGAGTTGTTTTCATGAAACCTGCACTTCCCCTATAAGAGTTCAACCTACCATTATAGGAAAACGTGTTTTCGTGAAGAAATCATGACAAACTAACACAAGATGAAGATTTCATTATAACTTGACATTCTGAGTTTATTTCATGAAACCTGCGCTTCCCCTACAAGAGTTCAACCTACCATTATAGGAAAACGTGTTTTCGTGAAGAAATCATGACAAACTAACACAAAATGAAGATTTCATTATAACTTGACATTCTGAGTTCATTTCATGAAACCTGCGCTTCCCCTATAAGAGTTCGACGTAACATTATAGGAAAACGTGTATCCGTGAAGAAATCATGACAAACTAACACAAAATGAAGATTTCATTATAACTTGACATTTGAAAACGTGTTTTCGTGAAGAAATCATGACAAACTAACACAAAATGAAGATTTCATTATAACTTGACATTCTGAGTTGTTTTCATGAAACCTGCGCTTCCCCTATAAGAGTTCAACCTACCATTATAGGAAAACGTGTTTTCGTGAAGAAATCATGACAAACTAACACAAGATGAAGATTTCATTATAACTTGACATTCTGAGTTGTTTTCATGAAACCTGCGCTTCCCCTATAAGAGTTCAACCTACCATTATAGGAAAACGTGTTTTCGTGAAGAAATCATGACAAACTAACACAAGATGAAGATTTCATTATAACTTGACATTCTGAGTTGTTTTCATGAAACCTGCGCTTCCCCTACAAGAGTTCAACCTACCATTGTAGGAAAACGTGTTTTCGTGAAGAAATCATGACAAACTAACACAAAATGAAGATTTCATTATAACTTGACATTCTGAGTTGTTTTCATGAAACCTGCGCTTCCCCTATAAGAGTTCAACCTACCATTATAGGAAAACGTGTTTTCGTGAAGAAATCATGACAAACTAACACAAAATGAAGATTTCATTATAACTTGACATTCTGAGTTGTTTTCATGAAACCTGCGCTTCCCCTACAAGAGTTCAACCTACCATTATAAAAAAACGTGTTTTCGTGAAGAAATCATGACAAACTAACACAAAATGAAGATTTCATTATAACTTGACATTCTGAGTTGTTTTCATGAAACCTGCGCTTCCCCTATAAGAGTTCAACCTACCATTATAGGAAAACGTGTTTTCGTGAAGAAATCATGACAAACTAACACAAAATGAAGATTTCATTATAACTTGACATTCTGAGTTGTTTTCATGAAACCTGCGCTTCCCCTATAAGAGTTCAACCTACCATTATAGGAAAACGTGTTTTCGTGAAGAAATCATGACAAACTAACACAAAATGAAGATTTCATTATAACTTGACATTCTGAGTTGTTTTCATGAAACCTGCGCTTCCCCTACAAGAGTTCAACCTACCATTATAGGAAAACGTGTTTTCGTGAAGAAATCATGACAAACTAACACAAAATGAAGATTTCATTATAACTTGACATTCTGAGTTGTTTTCATGAAACCTGCGCTTCCCCTATAAGAGTTCAACCTACCATTATAGGAAAACGTGTTTTCGTGAAGAAATCATGACAAACTAACACAAGATGAAGATTTCATTATAACTTGACATTCTGAGTTGATTTCATGAAACCTGCGCTTCCCCTATAAGAGTTCAACCTACCATTATAGGAAAACGTGTTTACGTGAAAAAATCATGACAAACTAACACAAAATGAAGATTTCATTATAACTTGACATTCTGAGTTCATTTCATGAAACCTGCGCTTCCCCTATAAGAGTTCGACGTAACATTATAGGAAAACGTGTATCCGTGAAGAAATCATGACAAACTAACACAAAATGAAGATTTCATTATAACTTGACATTTGAAAATGTGTTTTCGTGAAGAAATCATGACAAACTAACACAAAATGAAGATTTCATTATAACTTGACATTCTGAGTTGTTTTCATGAAACCTGCGCTTCCCCTATAAGAGTTCAACCTACCATTATAGGAAAACGTGTTTTCGTGAAGAAATCATGACAAACTAACACAAGATGAAGATTTCATTATAACTTGACATTCTGAGTTGTTTTCATGAAACCTGCGCTTCCCCTATAAGAGTTCAACCTACCATTATAGGAAAACGTGTTTTCGTGAAGAAATCATGACAAACTAACACAAAATGAAGATTTCATTATAACTTGACATTCTGAGTTGTTTTCATGAAACCTGCGCTTCCCCTATAAGAGTTCAACCTACCATTATAGGAAAACGTGTTTTCGTGAAGAATTCATGACAAACTAACACAAGATGAAGATTTCATTATAACTTGACATTCTGAGTTTATTTCATGAAACCTGCGCTTCCCCTACATGAGTTCAACCTACCATTATAGGAAAACGTGTTTTCGTGAAGAAATCATGACAAACTAACACAAAATGAAGATTTCATTATAACTTGACATTCTGAGTTGTTTTCATGAAACCTGCGCTTCCCCTATAAGAGTTCAACCTACCATTATAGGAAAACGTGTTTTCGTGAAGAAATCATGACAAACTAACACAAAATGAAGATTTCATTATAACTTGACATTCTGAGTTGTTTTCATGAAACCTGCGCTTCCCCTATAAGAGTTCAACCTACCATTATAGGAAAACGTGTTTTCGTGAAGAAATCATGACAAACTAACACAAAATGAAGATTTCATTATAACTTGACATTCTGAGTTGTTTTCATGAAACCTGCGCTTCCCCTATAAGAGTTCAACCTACCATTATAGGAAAACGTGTTTTCGTGAAGAAATCATGACAAACTAACACAAAATGAAGATTTCATTATAACTTGACATTCTGAGTTGTTTTCATGAAACCTGCGCTTCCCCTACAAGAGTTCAACCTACCATTATAGGAAAACGTGTTTTCGTGAAGAAATCATGACAAACTAACACAAGATGAAGATTTCATTATAACTTGACATTCTGAGTTTATTTCATGAAACCTGCGCTTCCCCTACAAGAGTTCAACCTACCATTATAGGAAAACGTGTTTTCGTGAAGAAATCATGACAAACTAACACAAGATGAAGATTTCATTATAACTTGACATTCTGAGTTGTTTTCATGAAACCTGCGCTTCCCCTATAAGAGTTCAACCTACAATTATAGGAAAACGTGTTTTCGTGAAGAAATCATGACAAACTAACACAAGATGAAGATTTCATTATAACTTGACATTCTGAGTTGTTTTCATGAAACCTGCGCTTCCCCTATAAGAGTTCAACCTACCATTATAGGAAAACGTGTTTTCGTGAAGAAATCATGACAAACTAACACAAGATGAAGATTTCATTATAACTTGACATTCTGAGTTGTTTTCATGAAACCTGCGCTTCCCCTACAAGAGTTCAACCTACCATTATAGGAAAACGTGTTTTCGTGAAGAAATCATGACAAACTAACACAAGATGAAGATTTCATTATAACTTGACATTCTGAGTTGTTTTCATGAAACCTGCGCTTCCCCTACAAGAGTTCAACCTACCATTATAGGAAAACGTGTTTTCGTGAAGAAATCATGACAAACTAACACAAGATGAAGATTTCATTATAACTTGACATTCTGAGTTGTTTTCATGAAACCTGCGCTTCCCCTACAAGAGTTCAACCTACCATTATAGGAAAACGTGTTTTCGTGAAGAAATCATGACAAACTAACACAAGATGAAGATTTCATTATAACTTGACATTCTGAGTTGTTTTCATGAAACCTGCGCTTCCCCTACAAGAGTTCAACCTACCATTATAGGAAAACGTGTTTTCGTGAAGAAATCATGACAAACTAACACAAGATGAAGATTTCATTATAACTTGACATTCTGAGTTGTTTTCATGAAACCTGCGCTTCCCCTATAAGAGTTCAACCTACCATTATAGGAAAACGTGTTTTCGTGAAGAAATCATGACAAACTAACACAAGATGAAGATTTCATTATAACTTGACATTCTGAGTTGTTTTCATGAAACCTGCGCTTCCCCTACAAGAGTTCAACCTACCATTATAGGAAAACGTGTTTTCGTGAAGAAATCATGACAAACTAACACAAGATGAAGATTTCATTATAACTTGACATTCTGAGTTGTTTTCATGAAACCTGCGCTTCCCCTACAAGAGTTCAACCTACCATTATAGGAAAACGTGTTTTCGTGAAGAAATCATGACAAACTAACACAAGATGAAGATTTCATTATAACTTGACATTCTGAGTTGTTTTCATGAAACCTGCGCTTCCCCTACAAGAGTTCAACCTACCATTATAGGAAAACGTGTTTTCGTGAAGAAATCATGACAAACTAACACAAGATGAAGATTTCATTATAACTTGACATTCTGAGTTGTTTTCATGAAACCTGCGCTTCCCCTACAAGAGTTCAACCTACCATTATAGGAAAACGTGTTTTCGTGAAGAAATCATGACAAACTAACACAAGATGAAGATTTCATTATAACTTGACATTCTGAGTTGTTTTCATGAAACCTGCGCTTCCCCTATAAGAGTTCAACCTACCATTATAGGAAAACGTGTTTTCGTGAAGAAATCATGACAAACTATCACAAAATGAAGATTTCATTATAACTTGACATTCTGAGTTGTTTTCATGAAACCTGCGCTTCCCCTACAAGAGTTCAACCTACCATTATAGGAAAACGTGTTTTCGTGAAGAAATCATGACAAACTAACACAAGATGAAGATTTCATTATAACTTGACATTCTGAGTTGTTTTCATGAAACCTGCGCTTCCCCTATAAGAGTTCAACCTACCATTATAGGAAAACGTGTTTTCGTGAAGAAATCATGACAAACTATCACAAAATGAAGATTTCATTATAACTTGACATTCTGAGTTGTTTTCATGAAACCTGCGCTTCCCCTACAAGAGTTCAACCTACCATTATAGGAAAACGTGTTTTCGTGAAGAAATCATGACAAACTAACACAAGATGAAGATTTCATTATAACTTGACATTCTGAGTTGTTTTCATGAAACCTGCACTTCCCCTATAAGAGTTCAACCTACCATTATAGGAAAACGTGTTTTCGTGAAGAAATCATGACAAACTAACACAAGATGAAGATTTCATTATAACTTGACATTCTGAGTTTATTTCATGAAACCTGCGCTTCCCCTACAAGAGTTCAACCTACCATTATAGGAAAACGTGTTTTCGTGAAGAAATCATGACAAACTAACACAAGATGAAGATTTCATTATAACTTGACATTCTGAGTTGTTTTCATGAAACCTGCGCTTCCCCTATAAGAGTTCAACCTACAATTATAGGAAAACGTGTTTTCGTGAAGAAATCATGACAAACTAACACAAGATGAAGATTTCATTATAACTTGACATTCTGAGTTGTTTTCATGAAACCTGCGCTTCCCCTATAAGAGTTCAACCTACCATTATAGGAAAACGTGTTTTCGTGAAGAAATCATGACAAACTAACACAAGATGAAGATTTCATTATAACTTGACATTCTGAGTTGTTTTCATGAAACCTGCGCTTCCCCTATAAGAGTTCAACCTACCATTATAGGAAAACGTGTTTTCGTGAAGAAATCATGACAAACTAACACAAGATGAAGATTTCATTATAACTTGACATTCTGAGTTTATTTCATGAAACCTGCGCTTCCCCTACAAGAGTTCAACCTACCATTATAGGAAAACGTGTTTTCGTGAAGAAATCATGACAAACTAACACAAAATGAAGATTTCATTATAACTTGACATTCTGAGTTGTTTTCATGAAACCTGCGCTTCCCCTATAAGAGTTCAACCTACCATTATAGGAAAACGTGTTTTCGTGAAGAAATCATGACAAACTAACACAAAATGAAGATTTCATTATAACTTGACATTCTGAGTTGTTTTCATGAAACCTGCGCTTCCCCTATAAGAGTTCAACCTACCATTATAGGAAAACGTGTTTTCGTGAAGAAATCATGACAAACTAACACAAAATGAAGATTTCATTATAACTTGACATTCTGAGTTGTTTTCATGAAACCTGCGCTTCCCCTACAAGAGTTCAACCTACCATTATAGGAAAACGTGTTTTCGTGAAGAAATCATGACAAACTAACACAAGATGAAGATTTCATTATAACTTGACATTCTGAGTTGTTTTCATGAAACCTGCGCTTCCCCTACAAGAGTTCAACCTACCATTATAGGAAAACGTGTTTTCGTGAAGAAATCATGACAAACTAACACAAGATGAAGATTTCATTATAACTTGACATTCTGAGTTTATTTCATGAAACCTGCGCTTCCCCTACAAGAGTTCAACCTACCATTATAGGAAAACGTGTTTTCGTGAAGAAATCATGACAAACTAACACAAGATGAAGATTTCATTATAACTTGACATTCTGAGTTGTT